>NC_042990.1:23977063-24072063 GCF_901001165.1 Salmo trutta
AGAGCGAGGGTGAGACAGGAGAGAGCGAGGGTGATGAGACAGAGAGAGAGCGAAGGTGGAGGAGAGAGAGCGAGGGTTTTTGATTGGGGGAGTGGGGGGTACCACCCAAGGCAAAAGGAGGAGAGCGGAGGGTGAGACGGACGAGAGAGGAGGGTTGAGCCGGAGAGAGAGCGAGGGTGAAGGAGAGAGATGAGGGTGAGCCGGAGCAGAGAGAGGTAGGGGAGACGGAGAGAGAGCTGAGGGTGCGACGGAGCGAGAGAGCGCGGGTGGTGTGCAGCAGAGACGAGAGCGAGGGTGAGACGGAGAGAGAGCGAGGGTGAGACAGAGAGAGAGCGAGGGTGAGACAGAGAGAGAGCGAGGGTGAGACGGAGAGAGAGCGAAGGTGAGACAGAGAGAGAGCGAGGGTGAGACGGAGAGAGAGCGAGGGTGAGACAGAGAGAGAGCGAGGGTAAGACAGAGAGAGAGCGAGGGTGAGACAGAGAGAGAGCGAGGGTGAGACAGAGAGAGAGCGAGGGTGAGACAGAGAGAGAGCGAGGGTGAGACGGAGATAGATTGAGGGTAAGACAGAGAGAGAGCGAGGGTGAGACGGAGATAGATTGAGGGTAAGACAGAGAGAGAGCGAGGGTGAGACAGAGAGAGAGCGAGGGTAAGACAGAGAGAGAGCGAGGGTGAGACAGAGAGAGAGCGAGGGTGAGACAGAGAGAGAGCGAGGGTGAGACAGAGAGAGACAGAGAGAGAGCGAGAGGGTGAGACAGAGAGGGTGAGACAGAGAGGGTGAGACAGAGAAAGAGAGACAGAGAGAGAGCGAGAGGGTGAGACAGAGAGGGTGAGACAGAGAAAGAGAGACAGAGAGAGAGCGAGAGGGTGAGACAGAGAGGGTGAGACAGAGAGAGAGCGAGAGGGTGAGACAGAGAGGGTGTGTATCATTCATGTCTGTGCGTGTATGAGAAGCCTGAAACTATGGACAGCCTGCATTTTTTATTTAACCTTTATTTAACTAGGCAAGTCAGTTAAGAACACACTCTTATTTTCGATGACGGCCTACGATCAGTGGGTTAAATGCCTTGTTCAGGGGCAGAAGGACAGATTTGTACCTTGTCAGCTCGGGGATTCATGCTTGCAGTGTGTGTATCACAGGAGGTTGGTGGCACCTTAATTGGGGAGGATGGGCTCTTGGTAATGGCTGGAGCAGAATAAGTACAATGGTATCAAATACATCAAACACATGGTTTCCACATGGTTTCCACATGGTTTCCACATGATTTCCGCATGGTTTCCACATGGTTTCCACATGGTTTCCACATGATTTCCACATGGTCTCCACATGGTCTCCACATTGATTTCCACATGATTTCCACATGGTCTCCATGTGTTTGATACCATTCCATTCACCGTTCCAGCCATTATTATGAGCCGTCCTCCCCTCAGCAGCCTCCACTGGTGTGTGTATCATCCATTTCTGTCTCCTCATGCAGACAGAAATGTGTGAAACACACACACACACACACACACCGATCATTAACTTCAGTAGCTCATTCAGGCTGCAAACACCTTGGAAAGAACCATCTAAAGACCTGGGGTTTAAAGGTTAACCCAAGAGGTTCTAGCACACACACACAGACACACACACACACACACACACACACACACACACACACACACACACACACTAGCGTCTATGGCTACGTTTTTACTTTGCTTTGAAGCACAGAATCTATTCCCTATAACACCAGACACTGAGTCCATATTCAAGGATGATCTTTTTCATTCAGGCAGTACAGTAATAGTTCAGATTAAGACATTAACCAATCAACTACGAATCTCCTTACAGGACTACACTTAGTTCTCTGTCAGAGTCGCAGAACGTAACATAGCATACAGATACGACATTACATTGTAATATGGTGCACTTGGATCTACAAAAAAGACCTTTTTCTTGTTTAAGGGTAATCCGTTTCTGTGGTGACAGACGGAGGCTGAATGTCTGATGGTTGTTCATGAGGATAAGACAGTGGTTCCACCTGATCAGGCCTCTAGTCTAATGTTCTATAACACACTATAGAACAGTACATTACATATAGTAACATCGACCACACAATGGGCAAGACTTGCACCTACACACGGTCATCTGTGGTCAAAATCTGATCCTTCTCTAGTAATGGAGGAAGAAGGAGGGATGGGAGACGTAAGGAAGGAGGGAGAGGGAAAAATAGGGGAGAGAGATGTACTGAGAGGGAGATAGATTGAGAGCAAGATGTAAATAGGGAATCTCTGCGATAGCGAGTAGAGATGTAAAAATGGAGGCCTGGGGAGGGAGAGGGGGAGTGAGGGATGGGAGATGGGGAGTGAGGGACGGGAGATGGGTAGTGAGGGATGGGAGAGGGGAGAGGGGGAGTGAGGGATGGGAGATGGGGAGTGAGGGATGGGAGAGGGGAGAGGGGGAGTGAGGGATGGGAGAGGGGGAGTGAGGGATGGGAGATGGGGAGTGAGGGATGGGAGAGGGGGGAGTGAGGGATGGGAGATGGGGAGTGAGGGATGGGAGAGGGGGAGTGAGGGATGGGAGAGGGGAGAGGGGGAGTGAGGGATGGGAGATGGGGAGTGAGGGATGGGAGATGGGGAGTGAGGGATGGGAGAGGGGAGAGGGGGAGTGAGGGATGGGAGATGGGGAGTGAGGGATGGGAGAGGGGGAGTGAGGGATGGGAGAGGGGGAGTGAGGGATGGGAGAGGGGAGAGGGGGAGTGAGGGATGGGAGAGGGGGAGTGAGGGATGGGGAGTGAGGGATGGGAGAGGGGGAGTGAGGGATGGGAGAGGGGGGATGGGGATGGGAGAGGGGGAGTGAGGGATGGAAGAGGGGGAGTGAGGGATGGAAGAGGGGGAGTGAGGGATGGGAGAGTGGGAGTGAGGGATGGGAGAGTGGGAGTAAGGGATGGGGAGTGAGGGATGGGAGAGGGGGAGTGAGGGATGGGAGATGGGGAGTGAGGGATGGGAGAGTGGGAGTGAGGGATGGGGAGTGAGGGATGGGAGAGGGGGGAGTGAGGGATGGGAGAGGAGGAGTGAGGGATGGGAGAGGGGAGTGAGGGATGGGGAGTGAGGGATGGGAGAGGGGGAGTGAGGGATGGGAGATGGGGAGTGAGGGATGGGAGAGGGGAGAGGGGGAGTGAGGGATGGGAGAGGGGGAGTGAGGGATGGGAGATGGGGAGTGAGGGATGGGAGAGGGGGAGTGAGGGATGGGAGATGGGGAGTGAGGGATGGGAGAGGGGGAGTGAGGGATGGGAGAGGGGAGAGGGGGAGTGAGGGATGGGAGATGGGGAGTGAGGGATGGGAGATGGGGAGTGAGGGATGGGAGAGGGGAGAGGGGGAGTGAGGGATGGGAGATGGGGAGTGAGGGATGGGAGAGGGGGAGTGAGGGATGGGAGAGGGGGAGTGAGGGATGGGGAGAGGGGAGAGGGGGAGTGAGGGATGGGAGAGGGGGAGTGAGGATGGGGGAGTGAGGGATGGGAGAGGGGGGAGTGAGGGATGGGAGAGGGGGGAGTGAGGGATGGGAGGGGGGGAGTGAGGGATGGAAGAGGGGGAGTGAGGGATGGAAGAGGGGGAGTGAGGGATGGGAGAGTGGGAGTGAGGGATGGGAGAGTGGGAGTAAGGGATGGGGAGTGAGGATGGGAGAGGTGGAGTGAGGGATGGGAGATGGGGAGTGAGGGATGGGAGAGTGGGAGTGAGGGATGGGGAGTGAGGGATGGGAGAGGGGGAGTGAGGGATGGGAGAGGAGGAGTGAGGGATGGGAGAGGGGAGTGAGGGATGGGGAGTGAGGGATGGGAGAGGGGGAGTGAGGGATGGGAGAGGGGAGTGAGGGATGGGAGAGGGGGAGTGAGGGATGGGAGAGGGGGAGTGAGGGATGGGGAGTGAGGGATGGGAGAGGGGGAGTGAGGGATGGGAGAGGGGGAGTGAGGGATGGGAGAGGGGGAGTGAGGGATGGGAAGAGACGGTTGTAGCAGGAGCTTCTGACCTCGTTCACTCCTCTGTCGGGACATCGGCTAAATTATTCAAAAACACACACAGGAAGCCCCCCCCCCTCTTCTCAGACAAAGCTCAAAGGCCAAATCTAGAAATACACACTTCCTGTGTCCAGAACATAACCCCACAACATATCAACACACACATGCACAAATCAAGACTAACAGTGAAATGATTACTTACGGGCCCTTCCCAACAATGCAGAGAGAAAATAAGAGAAATGATGGAAAACGAATAAAAGGAGGACTAAATACACGAGTACCAGTACGAGTTGATGTGCAGGGGTACGAGGTAATTGAGGTAGATATGTACATAGGGCAATATGGCAAAAAATGAAAACACAAAGCAGACCAAAGTCTTTGGTCCTTTAAAAACCTGCTGTATGTAAGAGAGTGTGTTCTATAGTCTGAATAATAAACACCTGACTCTGGATGACAACATGATGATGTTTGTTTTCAACATTAGGGCTGTTTTCCTAAAGAAGATAAATCCGCTTTGTGGTTTTTTTTCTTCTTGGCACGACACTTACGAGTATCGCAATACTGGTAACCTCCCTAACAGGTAGGGATAAAGTGTCTAGGCAACAGGATAGATAATAAACAGTAGCAGCAGCGTATGTGGTGAGTCAAAAGAGTTAGTGCAAAAAGGTCAATGCAGATAGTTACAGAGCTAACCAATAGCTACCCAGACAAACTATTTAGCAGTCTTATGGCTTGGGGGTAGAAGCTGTTCAGGTTCCTGTTGGTTCCAGACTTGGTGCATCCTTACTGCTTACCATACGGTAGCAGAGAGAACAGTCTATGACTTTGGTGGCTAGATTCTTTAACCATTTTTAGGGCGTTCCTCTGACACCGCCTGGTATAGAGGTCCTGGATGGCAGGGAGCTCGGCCCCAGTGATGTACTGGGCCGTAAGTACTACCCTCTGTAGGGCCTTGCGGTCGGATGCCACACATACACACGGCTTGGGCGGTATCCAGATTGCCATACCTTCATACCGACATTGTGCCATACTGGGATATCCAGTAATACCAGCACTGAACACAAGGGGGTGCTATTTTCAAACCCCACTGAGCCTCTGTAATCTAAAATCCCATAGAGAATGCTAACTAAATATTAACCAGCACATTACAAAAATGTTATAGTCTTTGACCTAAACTATTTTCAGGACAGACATCCCAGCTCATAAAGTTATACAAGTAAGTCATAAATGCTACTCACAGTTTGCTGCACGCATAAAACAGATATTAGACAGCAAGGCTCTTGAGCCAGGAGGGGATTCTCTGCTATTGTCAAGCGAAGCTTGATTTTGGAAGAAGCTAACCACTTAGCTAGATAGCTACTACTTAACAAACCAAATGCACAACTGCAGAGCATTTAGCACATTTTAGACAGTTAACTTAAAAAGTGCAATATGCAGAAATCCTCATTTCCGTTTATGTGACAAAACAAGCAATGTATATTGTAGAGAATCATTGTACCATCTATACCGGTGTGAAATATATTTTCAATAACCAAAAATATTGTATTTTCAACTGGTAGATATGTACAGAAAGTACAGAAAGTAAAAGATGCAAAAAACGAAACTTAAGAACGGGAAGCATAGAAATAGCGCAACAGATCTACCGTTTCTTAGACTTGCTTTCAATGAGAATGACAGATCTATAACTCACATTTCGTTGTGAATTTGGTCAGGTCACCCAAAAAGTGATATATTACAGCTAATAGTTATAAGATATCTAGTTGGCAAACATTTAGTTGTGAATTCCATACTGTAACTAAATCACCTGGTGCTTGCTGCACAACAGTGAGTGACTCACAAGGCTCCGGTTTCTCGTCGTTGTGTACTTGTAAACAAACACTACGTGACTGGGGACTACTGGTAAGCTTCATAATGAAAAATTGTGAGACAGGTGAAATAAAGAACGCAATCTTCTTTATCTCCTAATGTATTGCACAAGTTGACTGCAGGTGTTTACTTAAAAAGTAGCTACAAATATTAAAATGTATTAAAACAACTTCAAATGGTATTGACGGATCCAGCATCCCGGAGTCGCCTCTTCACTGTTGATGTTGAGACTGGGGTTTTGCGGGTACTATTTAATGAAGCTGCCAGTTGAGGACTTGTGAGGCGTCTGTTTCTCAAACTAGACACTCTTATTTACTTGTCCTCTTGCTCAGTTGTGCACCGGGGCCTCCCACTCTTCTTTCTATTCTGGTTAGAGACAGTTTGCACTGTTCTGTGAATGGAGTAGTACACAGCTTTGTACGAGATCTTCAATTTCTTGGCAATTTCTCGCATGGAATAGCCTTCCTTTCTCAGAACAAGAATAGACTGACGAGTTTCAGAAGAAAGTTATTTTTTCTGGCTATTTTGAGCCTGTACTCGAACTCACAAATGCTGCTCCAGATACTCAAGTAGTCTAAAGAAGGCCAGTTTTATTGCTTCTTTAATCAGAACAACAGTTTTAAGCTATGCTAACATAATTGCAAAAGGGTTTTCTAATGATCAATTAGCCTTTTAAAATTATTAACTTGGATTAGCTAACAACGTGCCATTGGAACACAGGGCCTCTGTACGCCTATGTAGATATTCCATAAAAAATCTGCCGTTTCCAGCTACAATAGTCATGTACAACATTAACAATGTCTACACTGTATTTCTGATCAATTTGATGTTATTTTAATGCACCGCATTTTTTGCTTTTCTCTATAAAACAAGAACATTTCTAAGTGACCCCAAACTTTTGAACGGTAGTGTGTACATACATACACACGGTATACCGCCCAAGCCTAACGCACACACACGGATCCATCCACATCCATCCATGTTATTGGTTACTGAGGTTAGAAGAATGCTAGTTGTCTCCAAGAGCCACAAACTAAAACACCCAAAACATGTCAAACATGTAATCTCCGTTATCCATTAAACCAGTGGTTCTCAAAGTTTCGTTTTTTTAAATATATTTCTAACAGATTAAACAAATTTCGGCCAAGGGACCTGTGGAATAAGTTTAGAAGGTGTAATAAAATACAATACAATGTAATATTATTAATATATAATTTATGTTCTTAACCCTGGGCAACATGGAGGTATATTGGGATATTTAGTATCCACACTGCTCCACCAATTATCCATTCTTCAACTTAACAAGCGTCTTTAAAAAGCAACAAATCCCTCTGAAGACGGCCTGTGGAATTGATATGAGTCAGAAACACTTATTCTAGTGTCAAAATTGACTACAAAGTGTAAATAGGATGATTTCTATCATAAAGTCAGTCTCTTCTAAAACAGAGTTTGAGTTTTGATTTGATGTCCAATTGCCCACTAACATTGGATGAACCGCTGCGGTGATTGCACTCTATCCAATAGGATGAGTGAGACAGACCTGCCCAGGTCGCACATTTAACTTGAGAAATATTGCTCCAAACACCCTAGTTAGATGTAAAATTGCCCAACTAAAACATCCTTGGCAAAAACGTCAAAATGAATAACAGATTTCTTGAGTTATCTTAGATTCATTCTGGGGGTTTTGAAAACATGAAATAGGCTTCCAGTGTCTCATGGGGGGGACAAACATTAACCAAACGTGGAATCGGTCAGGAAACACCTCCAAGACTGAAATGTGGTTTTTCTAATGAGTAAGAGAAAAACACACGTGCCAATCGACGTGTTCAGTGGCTCTTTAACACTTCTTGTATTCCCCTCCAATTTTTTGGTTTTTTTCCTAAATGCACTGGAATTTAAAGCAAGAATCCTTAGTTGCTACATCGATTTTTGGTACGGAATACCACAGTATACCCATTGATTCTTGAAGAAAATAACTTAGAAATGCCTCATGAGCTTAGTTCAATTGTCGTACCCCATCAGAACCCAAAATATCAGCTTGTTTTACTCCAATGTTTGTGAACAATGTAAATGTAAACAAACACTATATAGCCTCAAAACATGGTTAAAACTACAATTTTGATGTCATGGATGGTCATTCCTTGCATCCATAGCTCTGTTTATGAATTTGAGAGTGGTTACATTTCTCCAGGCCGATCCCTCAGATTTTTACAAAACAGAGTAGAATTGCAGGAAATTAGCTAGAAAACTGCAACATTTTCTCTCTGATAATGTCACGCCCTGACCTTAGAGTCTGTTTTATTCTCTATTTGTTAGGTCAGGGTGTGACTTGGGTGGGCAAATCTATGTTTATATTTCTTTGTTGGCCTAGTATGGTTCCCAATCAGAGGCAGATGTTTATCGTTGTCTCTGATTGGGGATCATACTTAGGCAGCCCTTTTTCCCACCTGAGATTGTGGGATCTTGTTTTTGTGTAGTGCCTGTGAGCACACCATTACTTTACGTTTCGTTTGCGTCTGTATTTGTTTTGGTGAGTTTCATTTATTAAATCATGTGGAACTCTACGCATGCTGCGCCTTGGTCCATTTCTAACAACGAACGTAACAGATGCCAAGAGGAGGACCTTTAAAATGTTCCTTTCCAGGGCCCGAGACTTGGTTCATCCGGCCATGCACTGTCGAAGTCATAGTAAAACTCCTTGTATGCTATTTTTATCTCACTTGAATTATGAGGGGGTCCCTGATGTATTTGCTAGCACAAAAGGGGTCCCCTGTCTGAAAAAGTTTGAGAAGCCCTGCATAAACGGTATCTCAAATGTTAGTCTACCTTTATCGCTCCTGCCTCTCCTGCTGGGAAGCTGAATTTCAGAGTTCCCTACAGGGCGGATCAGATTTCTGACCACACCCATCTGGTCTCCTTGGTAACCTAATTACCATGATCACTACGGAAACACGTGAGACAGATAGAGAGAGGCAAAGAGAGGAGAGGAAGGATACATGCACGTCACCAAACACACATGCAAGGAAGAGAAGCAGACAACTGAGAAAGAATAGAGGTGAAAGATGCATCACACACACACACACACACACACACACACACAGACACACACACCCAGTAAAAAAACGATATGTTTATGTGAGGGAGTGCCCTGTTTCTGGTTTATATTTATAGTGAAGCCCCAAAACAGAGATCCCAGAATGCTTTGTGGTTTTGGAGACAGTACGCTGCTGCTGCTGCTCTCTAATTTACAGTCCTGTTATAGAATGCACACGCACAGTTTCGCTCAGTGTGCATAAATGCACACGCACACTAAACACAGGGAGGTTGAGGGAGAGATAAAAATAAAGAGAGGGATATGGATAGAGAGGGAGGGAGGTTGAGGGAGAGATAAAAATAAAGAGAGGGATATGGATAGAGAGGGAGGGAGGTTGAGGGAGAGATAAAAAGAGTGGGATATGTGTAACAGTGTAGGTTCCGTCCCTCTCTTCGCCCCAACCCGGGACCCTTGCACACATCAACAACTGACACCCACCGAAGCAACGTTACCCATCGCGCCACAAGAGCCACGGCCCTTGCAACGCAAGGGGAAACCCTACTTCAAGTCTCAGAGAGAGTGACGTCACCGATTGAAACGCTATTAGCGCGCACCACCGCTAACTAACTAGCCATTTCACATCGGTTACACTGATCGGTTACACTGATGTGAAATGGCTAGTTAGTTAGCGGTGGTGCGCGCTAATAGCGTTTCAATCGGTGACGTCACTCTCTCTGAGACTTGAAGTAGGGTTTCCCCTTGCGTTGCAAGGGCCGTGGCTCTTGTGGCGCGATGGGTAACGTTGCTTCGGTGGGTGTCAGTTGTTGATGTGTGCAAGGGTCCCTGGTTCGAGCCCGGGTTGGGGCGAAGAGAGGGACGGAACCTACACTGTTACACATGGATAGAGAGGGAGGTTGAGGGAGAGATAAAAAGAGAGGGATATGGATAGAGAGGGAGGTTGAGGGAGAGATAAAAAGAGAGGGATATGGATGTTGAGGGAGAGATACAAAGAGTGGGATATGGATAGAGAGGGAGGTTGAGAGAGGGATATGGATAGAGAGGGAGGTTGAGGGAGAGATACAAAGAGAGGGATATGGATAGAGAGGGAGGTTGAGAGAGGGATATGGATAGAGAGGGAGGTTGAGGGAGAGATAAAAAGAGTGGGATATGGATAGAGAGGGAGGTTGAGGGAGAGATATAAAGAGAGGGATATGGATAGAGAGGGAGGTTGAGGGAGAGATAAAAAGAGTGGGATATGGATAGAGAGGGAGGTTGAGGGAGAGATAAAAAGAGTGGGATATGGATAGAGAGGGAGGTTGAGGGAGAGATACAAAGAGAGGGATATGGATAGAGAGGGAGGTTGAGGGAGAGATATAAAGAGAGGGATATGGATAGAGAGGGAGGTTGAGGGAGAGATAAAAAGAGTGGGATATGGATAGAGAGGGAGGTTGAGGGAGAGATAAAAATAGTGGGATATGGATAGAGAGGGAGGTTGAGAGAGAGATAAAGAGGGATAGAGATAAAGCTGTGACAGCAGCAGCAGCAGTAGTGTGGTTGTCATAGCGACGGCCATGAAGAGCAGGTAGAGCAGTGTCTCCTGGGAAATGAGCTACACTGGCCTCCCTCCCCCTTGCTCTCCATCCCTCTCTCCCACCATCCCTCCCTCTATTGGTCTCTTCACAGCTCTCTACATCTCACTTTGCGTACCATCCATTCATCTTCATTGTTGATTCTCTCCTTCTATTCATGTCTCCCTCCCTCCTTTTTCTTTCCTTCCTGTGCATCCCCCTCTTCCTTCTCTTGAGAATATGAGTGTGTGAGGATGTCTCCAGTACTGCCCAATTACTGAGGGTTTGTTCTGTGTGTGTGTGTGTGTGTGTGTGTGTGTGTGTGTGCTAAAGAGTAAAGACTGTAGTTGACTGTACCTCAAGCTGCTACATAGGCCCATCTGTAAGTATTAACACTACCAACACACGAACACATGCACACCTTATACAGTAGATAGTGTGTAGATAGCGGCAGATGGATAGAGATGGGAATCTCCCTATCTGACACCAGACACATTACACTGCAGCCCCTACATGGAGCAATTTTGCTTCTTGTGCAATAAGTCACTATTTCAGGTGAAAACGCTAACCCTGGAGAAAAAACGGCTTCTGTCCCCACACCCTATCCCCTTCCCTTTCAATATTTCGAGATCTGAAATGACAGGCTAGGTGTGGGTACCATGGTGAAGTCATACCTCCATTAAGCAGGTTGGAGGGTAGAGACATTATTAAAGGTGTTTCTTCTGGACCTGGGGCACCACCAGACAGTCCACCTTTTTGTTTTAGCCCTGCACTAGCACACCTGATTCAACAAAACCTTATTTGATTCAGGCGTGTCAGGTCAGTGCAGGGCTGGAACAAAGATGTGGCTTGTCTGTATGGTGGTCCCTCAGGAGAGCGAGGGGAAACACTGGTTCCACCTATTCACGGCTGTGTCCCATCACTGAACACTAGTACAATAGAGGTAAGGGGAGCTGAGGGCTAGGGGCTAGGGGTGAGACATCGTCACTACACTGCTTGTTATCATACCAGAGTACCAAACATGTACGCGTATGCACAGCAGTGTTCTAGAATACTGGACCGTTGGCATTCATACTTTGAATTCTCAGCTCAAGGAATTTCTCCAGCAGTCAACACATCAACACATTGAAATGAACAGAGGATGCGTACCAGAGACGCGTTGGTTGAGAATTGTGGGGAGGTGCGTGTTGGGGCTGTGTGCCCCTCACAGATGGTGGTCTCAGGGCCGCGTAGCTATGTCACAGTGGGGCGGCAGAAAATCGCATCTCAGCGTCTGTGATTTTAGCTTTAGGCCAACACAGACCTACTGTAAGCCTACACACATACAGACCTACTGTAGAGTATAACAGAGCTCTGGATATGAGCTGAGAGTAGTTTCATTTCCTACTACTGCAGTGGAACTGGCCCCAACCCTGAAAAATGTCTCCTAGGCTACATAGTGTAGTATAGGTATTATTACACACTATGACCTATATACTGTATGTGAGTTCACGCTGTTATCTGTGTCCGTACCCATCTGTGTATGTGTGCCTCTATACAGATCGATGTGTGTGGTAGAGTCTGTCCTCTAAAGGAGTGAGAAGGACCCACTTCCTGTGTCAAATTGCCTCTCACATTCCACACTCTCTCTCTATCCCCCTCTCTCTCACACTATTTTCTCCCTCCCTCCATCCTTTGCTCTCTATTGGAGGCTTGGTCTACCATTTCAGGCACAAGAAACTGATTCATTGCACGAACCAAACATGATCCTCAAAAACACCCCACTTCTCACACACACACACACACACACACTACATAAAAGCTCTCTCTCATTTCATACACACCACAAAAAAAGCTAGCACACAAACCCTGGCAGGAAAAGACAGGCAGACACACACACACACACACACACAAGGTCGTTGTGGGATGCAGCAGATGTCTGTGGGAAATTCACGCTTCATCTAAATTTACACGGCAGGAAATTACATCATGGCCTCATATCACAGGAAATAAATACCAATGCAGACCATCCACTAAGGATTGAACCAGGACACACACATGGTCAGTCATTCACTGGAGGCAGCAAAAGATCTGGGCAAGTAAGCCAATCTGTGTTGTGTGTCTTTGATGTGTGTGTGCCTTTGAAGTGTGTGTGCGTGTGTGTGTGTGTGTGTGTGTGTGTGTGTGTGTGTGTGTGTGTGTGTGTGTGTGTGTGTGTGTGTGTGTGTGTGTGTGTGTGTGTGTGTGTGTGTGAGACTGTCCCCAGGGCAGGGCTTTCTTGGGTTGAGGACTCTACACAGTCTATGCAACAGATCCTATGGATCTACGTATTTTTGTGCAGCTGAAGTTTTGGAACGTGATCAAAACGGAGCTCCGTACCTCCATTTGTATAGACTGTGAAATCCCTGTTGAGAGCCCTTTCCTGCGCCTAGCCGAGATCACTGATGTATGTGTGATGTGACCTGTGCCAGCATGAGAAGCACACCTGCCTCCGTGTGTGTGTGTGTGTGTGTATCATCAGGGTCAGATTAGAGGGAGGTAGGCCGCCAACAGCACCGACTGACACAGTTAATCGTATGTGTGCATGCCTGCCAAAGGCTATGGCAGCCTGCGGTACCGGCCCGGTCATTCAGCTCTGAGCACCAGGCCACCTAGACACTCCCATTAAATAGGCTACTGTAGAGCCGGGGAAATACAAGGCATTCACACGTTATCACATACAGCGCCGTCCAAGACGTGTTGGACAGCGAAGTCAAACTTGTAGTTTGAGCTCTACTCCAGGAAAATGAATCCAAGATCACATAGTGAATAAGAGGAAAAGTACAGAATGTCCCCTTTTAATCCTCCCAAGTGGCTCCCAAGCGGCGCAGTGGTCTTAGGCACTGCATCTCAGTGCAAGAAGTGTCACTACACACCCTGGTTCGATTCCAGGCTGTATCACAACCGGCTGTGATTGGGAGTCCCATAGGGCGGTGTACAATCCGGGTTAGGGTTTGGCCAGGTTAGGGTAGGCCATCATTGTAAATAAGAATGTTCTTAACTGACTTGTCAAGTTACATAAAAAACGAAATTGGGGGCTATTTTAGGCACTATGTGCTTTACCATTTTAAGCCAATAACACTTTTGCATCCAAGACGGACTGTATATGGACTGTATATGGACTGTAGATGGACTGTAGCTGGACTGTATATGGACTGTAGGTGGACTGTAGGTGGACTGTAGGTGGACTGTAGATGGGCTGTAGATGGGCTGTATATGGACTGTAGATGGACTGTAGGTGGGCTGTATATTGGCTGTATATGGGCTGTATATGGGCTGTATATGGGCTGTAGATGGACTGTATATGGACTGTAGATGGACTGTAGATGGACTGTAGATGGACTGTAGATGGACTGTAGGTGGACTGTAGGTGGACTGTATATGGACTGTATATGGACTGTAGATGGGCTGTAGATGGGCTGTATATGGGCTGTAGATGGACTGTAGGTGGACTGTATATGGGCTGTATATGGGCTGTATATGGGCTGTAGATGGACTGTAGATGGACTGTATATGGACTGTAGATGGACTGTAGATGGACTGTAGGTGGACTGTAGGTGGACTGTAGGTGGACTGTATATGGACTGTATATGGACTGTAGATGGACTGTAGATGGGCTGTAGATGGGCTGTATATGGGCTGTAGGTGGACTGTAGGTGGACTGTAGATGGACTGTAGATGGGCTGTAGATGGGCTGTATATGGGCTGTAGATGGGCTGTAGATGGACTGTAGATGGACTGTAGATGGACTGTAGATGGACTCTATATGGACTGTATATGGACTGTATATGGACTGTAGATGGACTGTATATGGACTGTATATGAACTGTAGATGGACTGTAGATGGACTGTAGATGGACTGTAGGTGGACTGTAGATGGACTGTAGGTGGACTGTAGGTGGACTGTATATGGACTGTAGATGGACTGTATATGGACAGTATATGGACTGTAGATGGACTGCATATGG
This sequence comes from Salmo trutta, assembly GCF_901001165.1. NCBI lineage: Eukaryota > Metazoa > Chordata > Actinopteri > Salmoniformes > Salmonidae > Salmo > Salmo trutta. The sequence continues at coordinate 23,991,510 of NC_042990.1, forward strand.
ACTGTATATGGACTGTATATGGACAGTATATGGACTGTAGATGGACTGTAGATGGACTGTAGATGGACTGTATGTGGACTGTAGGTGGACTGTATATGAACTGTAGATGGACTGTAGATGGACTGTAGATGGACTGTAGGTGGACTGTAGGCTATGTGAAGAATTGTGTTATCCTACTAAGAGCACAACGAACGACTTCTCCTGGTATGGAGGCACTGGCGGTTCTGTGCCCCTGTGACAACAATTTTGGACCCCCTTGTGGCCCCCCTAAATGTGGAGTATGAAATAATTTTTACATACTAATTTTTGCTATCATTCTTTTTTTACATCCGTTATTAGACAGTGGCAACGATGATGATTATGAACATGGTATTTTGCCTGCTAATGCCTGCAATGCAGTGAAGAAAATGATATGACAACAATAACGTCTAATGTAACTGGCCCCTCTAACAGTACAACTGGCCCCAGCTTGGCCCCCCCAGTTGAAATGGTCTAGAACCGCCACTGTATGGAGAATAAATTGGTACCGGCTGGTGAGGGGGTGCTGAATGCGTGTATGCGCGTGACGCACTGGTTGGTTCCGGGAGACGTGCGCATTCTTAATCAGTTCGCCTCGCGATTCCCGATGACATCATTCCCATCCCTTGCGCACCGCATCGCGTTTCCAACAGCCCACCCCTTCTTCACCACCACACACACACACCCTCCGGTTACCAGAGAAGCCCCTGCGTTTTCCGGACAGGCCTCGTTAGCTCTCACCTCCGCCTCGGAAATAGACGCACGCACATAAAGAGGTCAACCCGGCAACCGATCGAACACCCCACCGTGTCCCCTCGCCGCAGTAGGCCTACAGACTCGAGCTTTATTACCGGGGGATGGAAGTGCCCTCGCGAATCAGACGCCCCAAGCAGTTAACCGAATAAAGACTCGTAATAACCTAAATTAGAAGGGACCCACTAATTACGCACACAACTCCTGAGTTCTCTCTGTGGGTGTGCGTAATTAGTGGGTCCCTTCTAATTGAAGTTATTACGGGTCTTTATTCGGTTAACTGCTCTTTGGCGTCTAATTCGCGAGGCCTTTCTAAAAAATTAACCCCCGTCTCTGAGACACAAAGACCCGGGCAGAGACTGGGGCCGCGAGCCAGACACGGGAGTCACGGGCGGCTCGCGACCAAATGTGGGTCGAGTCCAATATTTACTACCGATCACCGAGTAGCAGACACACACTGCTACTGCTGCCTCATTATCCACGAGCAACACACACAGGCAGGCACGCACACACACCAAATATATAGTTTATCAATACCCTATGGCCTATGCTATGGAACCCTGGATCCCGGACCACGTTGCGACATGATACATCGGTAGAAATTGAACAATAGAATACAAAGGACCCGGCAGACTAGTGCCCTTACCAGCGCGGAGTGAGCGAGCAGCGCGGCGAGGATCGTCATCAGACACGGCGGCAGCTTCATGCTGTGGATGGGGGCGCGAACCTTCACGGGGGAACAAGCGCTTCTCTCGGTAGGCAGTAGTCTCCAACTTCAGAGTGCACCGCCCCTCCTCGCGAACATCCGTCTGGCGTTTTATTAATCCGTATCGGTAAAACACTAAACCGGCGTGTGTCCTTCTCCGGTAATGGTACCAGGCATAAAACGAGTGGAGATTCCTTCTTCCTACGATGGAAGCCTTATTCTTTCTATTATTTTGTTCCCCTCTGTTGGAGCCTTTAGTGTTCAAGACCTGGTAGATATAGCCTACTACCGGGAGATGCCAGACCTCAGCTCTATCCTCCCCCTCTCTGTCGAAAGCAGGACGTTCCTTATTATGGCGACGCCGCTCGGCCTGGGAGAGTCTGGCAGAAGGGTGTGTGTGTGTGTGTGTGTGTGTGTTAGGCGGGGGGGTGGGGGTGGGGGGGATCTCCTCTGGCGGGCGAGGCGAGGATGCCCCCTGCAGCCCCGAATAGGCACCCACTGGCTGTACCCCGCCTCTCTCTCACACACACAAGCGCATTCATACACAGGGTTGGGCGGATTACTTGAAAAAATGAATCCCTTAATGATTACAGTCAGGATTACATGAAATAAAGTAATTAGTAACGTAATCCTTTGAATTACTCAAAAGGAGTAATGTAGTCCGATTACTTTTAGACCAAACATAGCCTAATTTAAATTTGCAGCGTTTAAAATAGTTGTATTTAATTTAGTAACATTATTTCCAATAGTGTAAGAACATAGAGAACCTATAATTCACATGTTCTAAAGTGTGAGCATACAGGCTACACAAGGTTTCAAAATATTGTCACGGTGGCCTATTCAAACTGGTTGAATGAATAGACACGGCTTCAAAACGTTCACACCTGGTCCACTGGTCAATCAAAGAAAAAACTAATGTCCGCAACTCTGGTATGCTCCCTTGGTGATGTTATCAGAAGCACAAAAAAGAGAGCATTTTGATCCGAAGACATTTCAATCTTTATTGTGCGTCTGATTAAATCTCCATAGGAACAGTCTACCAGAGTTGCCGACATTCCTTTTTCCCTTCACGTTCTTCTGTCCTGCACCTGATAAATTGGATACGCATATGTTTCTGTTTTCCACTGGTCAATCACAGTCGTTTGTTCTCCATAAAGCTCCTGCCTTGCTTGCTTTGTAGACTATTTAGACCTACTGTGTACGCTGCAACCTGGACTCAGAAGTAGACGTAACATATAGTGAGGGAAAAAAGTATTTGATTCCCTGCTGATTTTGTATGTTTGCCCACTGACAAAGAAATGATCAGTCTATAATTTTAATGGTAGGTTTATTTGAACAGTGAGAGACAGAATAACAACAACAGAATCCAGAAAAACGCATGTCAAAAATGTTATAAATTGATTTGCATTTTAATGAGGGAAATAAGTATTTGACCTCTTCTCAATCAGAAAAATGTCTGGCTCCCAGGTGTCTTTTATACAGGTAACGTGCTGAGATTAGGAGCACACTCTTAAAGGGAGTGCTCCTAATCTCAGTTTGTTACCTGTATAAAAGACACCTGTCCACAGAAGCAATCAATCAATCAGATTCCAAACTCTCCACCATGGCCAAGACCAAAGAGCTCTCCAAGGATGTCAGGGACAAGATTGTTGACCTACACAAGGCTGGAATGGGCTACAAGACCATCGCCAAGCAGCTTGGTGAGAAGGTGACAACAGTTGGTGAGATTATTCGCAAATGGAAGAAACACAAAAGAACTGTCAATCTCCCTCGGCCTGAGGCTCCATGCAAGATCTCACCTCGTGGAGTTGCAATGATCATGAGAACAGTGAGGAATCAGCCCAGAACTACACGGGAGGATCTTGTCAATGAACTCAAGGCAGCTGGGAACATAGTCACCAAGAAAACAATTGGTAACACACTACGCCGTCAAGGACTGAAATCCTGCAGCAAGGCCCCCCTGCTCAAGAAAGCACATATACATGCCCGTCTGAAGTTTGCCAATGAACATCTGAATGATTCAGAGAACAACTGGGTGAAAGTGTTGTGGTCAGATGAGACCAAAATGGAGCTCTTTGGCATCAACTCAACTCGCCGTGTTTGGAGGAGGAGGAATGCTGCCTATGACCCCAAGAACACCATCCCCACCGTCAAACATGGAGGTGGAAACATTATGCTTTGGGGGTGTTTTTCTGCTAAGGGGACATGACAACTTCACCGCATCAAAGAGACGATGGACGGGGCCATGTACCGTCAAATCTTGGATGAGAACCTCCTTCCCTCAGCCAGGGCATTAAAAATGGGTCGTGGATGGGTATTCCAGCATGACAATGACCCAAAACACATGGCCAAGGCAACAAAGGAGTGGCTCAAGAAGAAGCACATTAAGGTCCTGGAGTGGCCTAGCCAGTCTCCAGACCTTAATCCCATAGAAAATCTGTGGAGGGAGCTGAAGGTTCGAGTTGCCAAACGTCAGCCTCAAAACCTTAATGACTTGGAGAAAGAGGAGTGGGACAAAATCCCTCCTGAGATGTGTGCAAACCTGGTGGCCAACTACAAGAAATGTCTGACCTCTGTGATTGCCAACAAGGGTTTTGCCACCAAGTACTAAGTCATGTTTTGCAGAGGGGTCAAATACTTATTTCCCTCATTAAAATGCAAATCATTTTATAACATTTTTGACATGCGTTTTTCTGGATTTTTTTGTTGTTATTCTGTCTCTCACTGTTCAAATAAACCTACCATTAAAATTATAGACTGATCATTACTTTGTCAGTGAGCAAATGTACAAAATCAGCAGGGGATCAAATACTTTTTTCCCTCACTGTAGTAAACGTAAATCCGGAGTACCCCAATTAGTATGTTATGTTTCGTATGATATGTATTCATTTGTGGCTGTCCATAATCCATTTTGTCTTAGTTATACATTTACATTTGTATGATGTTACAAATTCCAATTGTCTGTGATGAGATTCAAACACGCAATCTTTTGGTTGGTAGATGTTGCATTATATATTTTTGCCTTAAGTAACCTGTCTTATGTAAGTATACTAAAGGTAACATCTAGTATTTTGAGTGTTCCTTATTTACGTTTACTATATTACTTCTAGTCTGAGACTAGGCTGCACATTCACTCTCTTTCCCCTGTGCGCCCAGAGTGGGCCTGGCGGGACAGAAAATTTGACAATGTGATATGAGAGCACAAAACATTATGTAGGCAAATTAATTTCTATTGGGGGGTCTGAATACTCGGGAGCCCCATTTAGCCAGTAAAATATAGCAACAATAGCCTAATTGTCAAACCCAAAATTCATGACAATTACTGGTTTAGGTTGCACATGAAAATATCTTGAATCATGCATTCTTGCTTTGGACTAAACCATTTATTGAATCCTACTTAGTAGGCCTTCACTTCTTAATAAAGCACACTGAATGACTTTAAAAAATGGTGTGACCTACAATCAGAAGCCATCCACCTTTGATGGGCGATCAGCAAGACAATGGAATCAAGAGCCTGTGAGACTTGAGGGTGCACTAAATGATGGCTTTGCTGAGAAATGTTCATCAAATGTTCCTCTTGATAGCAGATAAAGTAATCCAAAATATAATCAGCTGTTTTTAAGAATGTAACTAATCTGATTACTATATACACCTAATCCCCATTACATGTAATCCGTTACTACCCAACCCTGCATACAAACACACACCTCCCAGCGAAAAACACAGGGGCCGAGGTAGAGCACATTCCACACTGCAGGGCGCATGGGTGCAACTCCAGGTTACCAGGGATGTGTCTGCGTTCAAAACAACTGGGAACTCAGAAATCACTGACTTCTGAGTGTTCCAAGACAACTTTGAACTAGGGAAAAAATTAGCGCCGACTGGGAAAAATCCTTTTGAAGGTCATCCAACTCGGAATTCAAGTCGGGAACTCCTGCCTCTTTCTAAAACTCAGACTTTCCAACCTGAAGATCACTGAAGTCATAAGTGTACCTATTTTTTCCCCCCCGAGTTCCCAGTTGTCTTGAAAGTACCATTAGGCCAACCGGAGTCAGAGGGCCTTCACACCAACATATCCGCTGATTCTACAGTAAAAGTAAACTGGGTCGTGTTCAGTAGCCTGGGCTAGAGGCACAGAAAAAACCTTGAAACATTTAACTGAACTTGAAGGTCAGTCAATTTCAATGTGTTTCTATGTTGTTGCCTAGGCTACTCTACTGCTATGACCCTGGGTTCTTTTCCCATTCCATTATACTGAGGTGACATTAGCCTATTATTATTGGGCATGTGAGTGCATGTTCCCATGAGAATGCATGAAATGAATGCATTCACTACTGTAAGTTGCTCTGGATAAGAGTGTCTGCTAAATGACTAAAATGTAAATGAGAAGTACCACTCTCCTGCTATTTTCTCACTCGTCCTTTGTTTTCGAGAACAGATCAGCAGCTGAAGGCAAGGAGAAGAGAATGACTTTCTGTTGACTAAAGGAGTGTCTTCTGATGTAATGCTTTTGAAATATTTAAAACTGTACAAATGGCATCAAGCTGAATTACACACAATTTACAATAAAATAATATTTAAAAAAAGGAGACATTACAAAACACCATAATTATACAAATATGTCTCTCCTGATTCCCTTACCCTAACAAAAGTTGATACAAATTCTGGGATTGTCGGTTTATTTGGTGGCTGTATAAAAAAAAAGCTGTTCCTTTCTTGGAAGACATTACAACTATACTTATTTTATAGGCGTAGTACTATTTTATCACTCTGCAGAGAGAAGGCTCTATATGTGTACTCTTAAATGATCAAACCAATCAAGGAATAAATAGAAACCAATCATTTGAAGTAATCATCCTAAATGTAGCTAGGTGACAACCACATCAGTCATGGATAAAAACCTTCCTCACAGCAGTTATATCAGCTCAAGTAAGAAAAGACAAGTGATGTACTTTGCATCTCCCTCACTCCATTCTTAGGTGTGGTGAGGAGGATGATCCAATCCCATCTCAACACTGCTCTGTGTGTTACCCAACACAAATCAGACACAATCAGACACAGACAAACAAAAACCACTCGAAATGCCACTTCAAATTTTGAGTGTTTTTTTGTTCAGTTTTGTTTCAAAATAAAGACTCACATCATTGTTTAGAGACAATCTACAACAGGAGTTACAAAAAATAGTTGCCCAGGCAATAAACATACACAGGTTTCTGTTATAACTATACACATTATGGTTACAGGTGGTGCTCCTAGTCATATACACAAGGCTCGCTGCCCCAAATGTACACCGTGTCACTGCCGTCTGCCACAGCGGTAATCATGGTTACAGAGGGCAAGACAGGCGACGCCCGGTCTTTTCCCGGGGGACATGGACATATATGATATGATACATCACTTTTACAGGACTAATATAGGTCAAAAAAAACAAACACACACCACTCTCCTCTTTTCTGTACAACCCATGGTTTCACTTTACCCCCCTGAGAGGAGGAGACTGGGCAGATAGAGGGGTTTGAGGTAGACTCAGCGATGACACTACACAGTAGAGCTACTTCCTTCTTCGAGACTTAAGTAACAACACTTTTCATATATCATGCCTAAAGAAGAGCCAATAGTGGTAGTGTTGGCAGATTTGAAATAGGTTGTTATAGACGTCTGCAAGCAGGAAGTCGCTCCTTTGTGCACGATGTCATATCACGGTGTCTACCTTTAAACTCGTGGCCCCTCACCCCCTTCCCTCAGAATTCCTATAAAAGATCTAAAAAACAAATACAGCTTCATGTTAAAGCAGAAATTACTACTACTAAACAGTGTGTCCTGTGGTGGTGGTGGTAACAATCCCCAAACTACACCGCAAACTTTTTGCGTGTTCCACAAGCGTAATGCTTTTGGACTGCTACACCAGAAGGGGAAACCACTTTATCAGTTATTTACACTTCAGTCAGACGCCAGGTCTCTCTCTGCGTTTTAAATAGACTTGAAGTGTAAAAAGAGTTGTCTCGTTGATTTCAGTGGATTTGTTTCAACTGTGGCTAACGGATGTTTAGTAAATGGAGAAGCCACGTTTGCAGTGTAGTTTGAGGGTTGTGGAGGTGGTGTAGTTCAGGGGTTGGGGAAGTGAATTCTATTGAAGCAGTGAGTAGAAGGTCAAACCAGAGGGTGGTGGTGGGGGAGGTGGGCTTTGTACAAGTACTACGCAGTATAGAAAGGGCTTTTCAAAACAAAAATTTGATATTACAATTTACAATATACAACAACTTATGTCACAACCAAGGAGGTGAGAATATACACTGAAATGCACAATAGTTTTTCTAAGATTTTAGTTTTTTGTGTGAGTTTTTTTTTGTTTTTTATATCGTCTGATACCAAAAAGGGTGGTAAATCACTTTTACATTACAAGGGTTTACAAATGTACAATTATACAGTCAGAAATATGTGTTCACTACTAGGATACATTATAGATACAGAATCAACATCAAAAACCAGAAAAACTACAAAGTTTTATATATATATTTATATATATATATGCAAAGGTCTACACCAAGTATACACGCTATATATAGAAGCAAGACCGGAAACGAATCTCCCATGCTAAATGATCTGTGTGCTGGTAAGCTCATGGCGTGCGTGTGTAGCATGTGTGTCTGTTTGTGTACGGTGTGTGTTGTCGGTGACGACGTCAGACAAATTAAATACGTTTGTTCCATCCCATACTTGCGATAGGACAGTGTGTGTGCGCCGCAGCAGTAGCAACAAAGTTAAATGATTCTAATTTATTTAAAAGACGAATAAAGGAAAACAAAAAAAAGGGAGAAGGAATGGAGGGTGGGATGCTTGGGTTGGAGGGGCTAAATTAACCAAGGCTTCCTGTTTAGACAGGCCCCTCCCAATGGGCTACCAGGGGGGGTAAGAGTGAGCGGGAGGGTTGGAGTATTTAAAGAGGGTTCTACATGATGTAATTGGGGGGTGGGATAGTAGTTTACATGATCTCATTAGGAGGGGAATAAAGGGGAGGAGGGGTATAGGGAATAATGGGGTATATATGGATAGTAGTTTACACGATGCCACTCGGCGGGCCACTCCGTTCTTCATGTAGGGTATAGGCCAGGGGTTATGATACAGAAGACAAGACATTCCAATACAACGTCAGCTGTGCACAGAGAAAGGGTGGTCGGCCTTTATGTTGAATGGCCACCGTTCCTCGAACACCCAGCAGGTGATCTACTGCACATGGCCGACGTACATGTTGGTCCATCTTGTCCTTAAGGGTTAGGGTGTAAGGGTAGTAGTTTACATGATGCCATTGGGAGGGCCACAGAGAGGGCCCAGGTCCACTCCATTCTTCATGTAGTATTTCTCCAGCTTAGCCAGGATGTGTTTGCCATACGTATACTTCCTCAGAGTGGAGATGTGGGGCCGGATCTGATGGGGAGAGAGAGGGAGAAATAAGTATACACACACACAATTGCATAACCATCGATACATATATTTCTAGAGCTTTGAGATAACACTAACGAAAAACTGCTATACAAAATAAATCACACACACTACTTCTCTCTTTCACACACACACACACACACACACACACACACACACACACACACACACACACACACACACACACACACACACACACACACACACACACACACACACACACACACACACACACACACACACACACGTCCCAACCTTGTGCATTACGATCTTCCTCTGTGTTGGTTCAGCCACGTCAATCATCTTCTGAACCACGTAGTTGGCGTACTGGTCCTTCATCATGGTGTACAAGGCGCTGTGGGGCCCCTCGGTCAGGCTACACACCTCGTCTATCAACACGGCCCGCTCTGCACGGGACGCATGGCTCACACACTTCTCCACCACGTTACTGCGGAGAGAGGCTGGGTTAGCCACGGATTCTGCTTGGCCTTTTGCGTTCTAGGCCTGGTTAACTGTAACTTTGTGACAACCACAGATACAAAAAGGGTTTCTAAACAATGTTCCCTCTAAGCTACGCACGGGCACGCAGCTCTCCTGGAACTGTCACAGAATAAATATCAATCCGCGCAGAGAAGCACGAGATTTAACTTCACTAGTTTTCCCTTTTAGTTAACATTACCCATGTGGGAATTGTGATCGAATCAACTCAAGATTAGCCACTTTCAACGCAACACACTGAAACAAAATTGCGCAAGATATTTTCTTGTAGGCAGAGCGCATTGGAGTAGGATTTTCTGTAATAATGGTGGCGAATAATAAATCATTTTATTTTGTAAAGTGGTTTCTTGGATCAAACACATCTTCAGTCTGAAGGACAAGTGGATAAACAGGTTAATATCAAGCCCTGCATGTTATTATCAAAAGTCTCATGGAATGTAGGCCTACATTGAACACCACACATTGTCTGCTACTGTAGGCTGAATGATATAACGGTTATTTCCATGTTAAAATGTTATGGGATGCGTATTCTCCATTGTTTTTGATGGTATGCCACTCTGGTAGGCCTACATTATGATCCAATAGCCACAGTAGCCTACTTGGCCACTGTTATTACTGTAACTTAAAGCGGTTTGCGCTGAGCAGACCTGAAATTTGGTCAATGACAAGAAAATGATAAGCCAATATGATTGCTTGATGTGCGAGAGTGTACCTAGCAAACTTGTGTTGGCTGAGCCCCAGTACGTTTCCTCTGATCTCAGCCACTATCTTACTCTTGTCCTCCGCTCTGCCGTGTTCTAATACATGCTGGATCACATAGTTACCATACTGGTCCTGGACAGAGAGAGAGGGAGAGAGAGAGATTTACATACAGTTTGGCATTTAGCTACTTGACAAGGCTGAACATTTGTTCAACCAGTTCCAGCCTTAAATACAGTACAGAATGTCAGTGTGATGACAACATCCTGATCTGGACATCAGCAGATGCAAAACAAACATTTAACAGTTTTGCAACAAAATGTCTGTTGAAACCGGTGGTGGCGCGTGTTACCTGCACCAGTTGTTCAGTGTGTTGGTGCAGCTCCTCCAGAATGGGCAGCGTCTGGTCTGGAAGGCAGTGTTCTAGAATACGCTGGATCACTCTACAGCCGTAGGGGTGGGTGGAGAGGGCAAACACCTGGACACACACACACACACACACACACACCTTAATAACACACCTGACATAGCGGATGGCTCATTCACACACCCACACCTAGACCTTAATAACACACCTGACATAACTGATGGCTCATTCACACCCCCACACCTAGACCTTAATAACACACCTGACATAACTGATGGCTCATTCACACACCCACACCAGTGAAAGCCAATTCCCAATGACCTACTTAACTAAACAATCACTAACGTTTACACAACTACCTCGTGAGTGGGAATGGAAACACACAGGAATGTGACCCACCTGTCCCTTGAAGGCGTCTATTATGAAGTGTAGTGCGTGGGGCTGAACACACTCAATACACTTCTGCACCACGTGGTTGCCGTTCTGATCCTTCACACACTTCAATACATGGCCGTCCAGCTCCCGCACCATCTCACTCTGCAACACACACACACACACACACACACACACGGTTAGAGATAGATGAACACACCAAAGCACAGTCAATAGTTGCTATTTTCTTGGAGGCTCCTCATACACAGACATGAACGATGTGCACACACACACGGCAGTACAATACGTACTATAACTTGTTGGTCTGAGGGGATGAACTCCAGGGCCTTCTGTATGACTCTACAGCCATACATCTGCAGGGCCAGAGACAGGACATGACCCCTGATCCTCTCTGCTAGAGCAAGCTTTTGGTCCAGACTGCCAAACTACACAGAGGAAGACCGAGAGGGAGAAGAGACAGAACAGCTAACAAACACTTCTGGATGATGTACAGTGCCTTCAAAAAAAGTATTCACACCCCTTGACTTTTCCCCCATATTGTTGTGTTACAGCCTGAATTTAAAATGGACTAAATTGAGCTGTGTCACTGACCTACACACAATACCCCATAATGTCAAGGTGGAATTACGTTTTCAAAAATGTTAACAAATGAAAAGCTTAAATGTCTTGAGTCAATAAGTATTCAACCCCTTTGTTAAGGCAAGCCTATATTAGTTCAGGAATAAAAAAGTGTTTAACAAGTCCCATAAGTTGCATGGGCTGTGTGCAATAAGTGTTTAACATTCTTTTTTTAAATGACTACCTAACACCTGTACCCCACAAACGCAATTATCTGTAAGCAGTGAATTTCAAACAGATTTAACCACAAAAACCAGCGAGGATTTCCAATGCCTTGTAAAGGGCACCTATTGGTAGATGGGTAAAAATACAAGAAGTAGACATTGAATATCGCTTTTAGCATGGTCAAGATATTAATTACACTTTGGGTGTATCAATGCACCCAAAGATACAGGCGTCCTTCCTAACTCAGTTGCCGGAGAGGAAGGAAACCACTCAGGGATTTTACTATGAGGCAATGGTGACTTTAAAACAGTTACAGAGTTTAATGGCTGTGATAGGAGTAAACAGAGAATGGATCAACAACATTGTAATTACTCCACAATACTAACCTAATTGACAGAGTGAAAAAGGAAGACCGTAAAGAATAAAAATATACCAAAATATGCATCCTGTTTGCAATAATGCACTAGAGTAATACTGCAAAAAAAATGTGCCAAATAAATTAACTTTATGTCCTGAATACAAAAAATTACTAAGGGGCAAACCCAACAGATCACTGAGTACCACTCTTCATATTTTCAAGAATGGTGGCGGCTGCATCATGTTATGGGTATGCTTGTAAATCGGCAAGGAATATGGTTACAGGACAAAAAGAAACGGAATAGAGCTAAGCACAAGCAGAATCCTAGAGGAAAACCTTGTTCAGTCTGCTTTCCAACAGACACCGGGAGACAAATTCATCTTTCAGCAGGACAATAACCTAAAACACAAGTCCCACCCTAGTCAACAGCCAGTGGAATCGCGTCGTGCGAAATACAAAACCTCATAAATGCTATAACTTCAATTTCTCAAACATATGACTATTTTACACCATTTTATAGATACACCTCTCCTGAATCGAACCACGTTGTAGGATTTCAAAAAGGCTTTACAGCAAAAGCAAAACATTAGATTATGTTAGGAGAGTACCCTGCCAAAAAAAAAAAATCACACTGCCATTTTCAAAGCAACTAGATGCATCACAAATACCCAAAACACAGCTAAATGCAGCACTAACCTTTGACAATCTTCATCAGATGACACTCCTAGGACATCATGTTACACAATACATGCATTTTTTGTTCGATAAAGTTCATATTTATATATAAAAACAGCATTTTACATCGGCGCGTGACGTTCAGAAAATATTTTCCCTCAAATGCTTCCGGTGAATTAGCGCTACAATTTACAAAATTACTATTCGAAAACATTGTTAAAATGTAATATTGTCATTCAAAGAATTATAGATTAACATCTCGTGAATGCAACCGCATTGCCAGATTTAAAAATAACTTTACTGGGAAATCACACTTTGCAATAAACGACGTGGTATGCTCAGAAAAATAGGCTAGGCGATACATGTTAGCGCCATCTTGGAACCATCTAAAATCAAATATACTATTGTAAATATTCCCTTACCTTTGATTATCTTCATCAGAAAGTACTTTCAGGAATCCCAGGTCCACAACAAATGTGGTTTAGTTCGAAAAAGTTAATAATTTATGTCCCAATAGTTCCTTCTTGTTAGCGCGTTCCGAAGGCTACTCATAATGTACTGAAGCACGCGGGACTTGTCATCACGAATGTGCAAAAAAAATATATTTACGTTTGTTCAAACGTGAAACGTTGTATAACATAAATCTTTAGGGCCTTTTTCAACCAGCGCTTCAATAATATTCAAGGCGGACGATTGCATTGTCTTACTAAACGTTTCGGAACAAAAGGGTTCCCATGGGCGCACGCGTCATAGTAGTAATGGCCCTCCCCCTGTGACCAACTTCCCAAGCCTCTCTTTGGGTCAGTTTCTACCATAGAAGACTCAAACCACTTTGTAAAGACTGTTGACATCTAGTGGAAGCCTTAGGAAGTGCTAAATGATTAATAAGTCCCTGTGTGTTTCAATGGCAAAGGCTTGAAGTGATTCCACAAATCAGATTTCCACTTCCTGTTAGGATTTGTCTCAGGGTTTTGACTGCCATATGAGTTCTGTTATACTCACAGACACCATTCAAACAGTTAAAGAAACTTTCGAGTGTTTTCTATCCAAATCTACTAATTATATGCATATTCTAATTACTGGGCAGGAGTAGTAACCAGATTAAATCGGGTACGTTTTTTATCCGGCCGTGCAAATACTGCCCCCTATCCTCAACAGGTTAAATCGGCTTGAAAATCTATGCAAGACTTGAAAATGAATTTCTATCAATGGCCAATCTGACAAAGATTGAAGAATTAAAAAAATTATAAAAATTGGAAAATATTCTACAATCCAGATTTACAAAGCTCTTACAGAGACTTACCCAGAAAGACTCACAGCTGTAATCACTGAGAGTCTTTCTGGGTAAGTCTCTAAAATCCTGTTTTCACTTTGTCATTATAGTGTAGTGTGTAGAAGAAAAAAAATATTTATTCATTTTGAATTCAGGCTGTAACAACAAATTGGGAATAAGTCAAGGGGTATGTATGAATACTTTCTGAAGGCACTGTAGCAGTCAAAACACACAATTTACACACAGGTACAGGCCTGTTAGAAATGAGCCCCCCGCCCAATACACACAACTCAAAGAACTTCTGGATTAGGTACCTGGCAAAAAACACACAATTGCCCACATACACACAGGTCTGATACCAACATAACGTTCACACAAACCTCAAAGAACTTCTGGATGACGTAGTTTCCGAAGACGTCGACCATGAGTTGATAGGCAGCCTGGAGGATCTCACTGAAGACCAGCTGACGCTCTGCTGAGCTGGCCCTCTCCAACTTCAACTGGATAAACCTGGAGGGGGGAAAATAGTTCTTTTCATTATCATCTTTGATTCAACTAGGGATGAAACGGTTACCAGTTTTACGATAAAATTCCCAACGAGTAGTATTACCGTTTCTAACTTTAATTATCAATTAAATCATTTGATTACCACAGTTTGAAAAACTCACGGTAAATACTGTCGAGCATCAACCAAAGTTAGCAACAGTCTGACGCAGGCGCAGCATGCAACGTGGGGTTTGTTTTGTGTGAAAACATGGCGGAAGGCAGTGACAGCGCTCGAGAGATTTTTCAGCCTTCTAGGAGGACCAAATTTGAAGTGTGCTCTTATTTTGGGTTTTACAAGAGTGCCGAGGGAAACTTAATCAAAGATGGTCACCCTGTCTGCAGAACATGCAACACTTCAAATCTCTTGAGTGGTCTTCGTGACTACCACCCTCTAATTTATAGTGAATGCAAGGTCAATTAACTGTCAGCTCAATGCATGATGTGGGGACTTCGGAATGGAGGAAAACGTCATGGTTTGTCCATCTAACTTGCTAATAGCTTGTCAATAAGGTAAGCTGAAGCTTTCAGTGTTACCTACTATTGTAAAAACACTACACGTTGTTCTGCTGCTGTATGTGTTGTGTCTGCAGACTCTATTCACCCATTACACATGATAACACGTTATGTAGTTTAGTTACCCAACCAACACATTTTGTTCATTTAGAATCTGTTGTCGACTTGGTTGTAAAAGTGTTCCAACAGGAGAAACACTATAGACTCCTATACAAGACAATTGTTGGGCTCATTGCAATTACTATCACTGTCTTCTCAAGAATCATTTGTATTTATGTAAATTGTGCATGGGGTCATTGCATATACTGAAATGCAACACAGAAGATGGACTGTGTGTGTGTAATAATAATTATAATGTAACACCAATAATAATACATTTGCTATTCCCTGTCTACAGAGTGGGCGTGCAGCAGGCAAACCCAGTGATGCTACTGGTCCCTCATCTACAGTTGTGACAGACACTGAGCAAGCATTTAAAAAGACAGGCTGCTTATGCACCCACATCAAAAAAATGCTCAAGACCTCACTGCAGCCCTTTCATATTACATTGCAAAGGACATGATGCCATTTCAAACTGTTGAGAGAGCTGACTTTCTGAGGCTGATGAAGGTTGCCGTGCCTCACTACAAAGTGAGTGCTGCTAATTTAACTTGTTGTTTGTTTACTGGATTTGCTTACTTAAGGTTGTGTTCATTAAAACCTGCACTAGGGAAACTTTTACCTCTCATGGCCACAGTGCCATTTTTTATGTTATTATTTTAATGTTTATGCAAACAAAAAGTACGTAGTGCTGCTAATTTTATTTGTGGTTTTTCAATATAAAACTTGGTGAAATGATTTCAGTGTATGAGTACTTTTTGAACATTTCCAGCACATTTCAACAATACCACGATAATACTGATAACCGCGATAATACTGATAACCGCAATAATACTGATCGTACTGATAACCGTGATAATACTGATAACCGCAATAATACTGATCGTACTGATAACCGCGAAAATACTGATAACCGCAATAATACTGATCGTACTGATAACCGTGATAATACTGATAACCGCGATAATACTGATCGTACTGATAACCGCGATAATACTGATAACCGTGATAATACTGATAACCGCAATAATACTGATCGTACTGATAACCGCGATAATACTGATAACCGCAATAATACTGATCGTACTGATAACCGCGATAATACTGATCGTACTGATAACCGTGATAATACTGATAACCGCGATAATACTGATCGTACTGATAACCGCGATAATACTGATAACCGTGATAATACTGATAACCGCAATAATACTGATCGTACTGATAACCGCAACAATACTGATCGTACTGATAACCGCGATAATACTGATAACCGCGATAATACTGATCGTACTGATAACCGCGATAATACTGATAACCGCGATAAGACTGATCGTACTGATAACCGCAATAATACTGATCGTACTGATAACCGCGATAATACTGATCGTACTGATAACCGCAATAATACTGATCGTACTGATAACCGTGATAATACTGATAACCGCGATAATACTGATAACCGCGATAATACTGATCGTACTGATAACCGCGATAATACTGATAACCGCGATAATACTGATCGTACTGATAACCGTGATAATACTGATAACCGCGATAATACTGATAACCGTGATAATACTGATAACCGCAATAATACTGATCGTACTGATAACCGTGATAATACTGATAACCGCAATAATACTGATCGTACTGATAACCGCGATAATACTGATAACCGCGATAATACTGATCGTACTGATAACCGCGATAATACTGATAACCGCGATAATACTGATCGTACTGATAACCGTGATAATACTGATAACCGCGATAATACTGATAACCGTGATAATACTGATAACCGCAATAATACTGATCGTACTGATAACCGTGATAATACTGATAACCGCAATAATACTGATCGTACTGATAACCGTGATAATACTGATAACCGCAATAATACTGATAACCGCGATAATACTGATAACCGCGATAATACTGATAACCATGATAATACTGATAACCGCAATAATACTGATCGTACTGATAACCGCAATAATACTGATCGTACTGATAACCGCGATAATACTGATAACCGCGATAATACTGATCGTACTGATAACCGCGATAATACTGATAACCATGATAATACTGATAACCGCAATAATACTGATCGTACTGATAACCGTGATAATACTGATAACCGCGATAATACTGATAACCGTGATAATACTGATAACCGTGATAATACTGATCGTACTGATAACCGCGATAATACTGATAACCACGATAATACTGATCGTACTGATAACCGCGATAATACTGATAACCGCGATAATACTGATCGTACTGATAACGCGATAATACTGATAACCGCGATAATACTGATCGTACTGATAACCGCGATAATACTGATAACCCCGATAATACTGATCGTACTGGTAACCGCATTAATACTGATAACCGCAATAATACTGATCGTACTGATAACCGTGATAATACTGATAAATACTGATAACCGCGATAATACTGATCGTACTGATAACCGCGATAATACTGATCGTACTGATAACCGCGATAATACTGATCGTACTGATAACCTCTATAATTTTGGTCACTATAATCACGATGTTACATTTTCATACCGTTTCATCTCTAGATTCAACATGTTCCTATATTTCTGCATAGGGATGAGGAGAGATGAGACATGAGAGAAAGGGACTGACATCATGGTTTATAAATAGAACATTACAGTTGTAAAAGTCATGTAGGTAGGCCCAGCATCCAAGGAGACAACATCTGGAGTACGTCATTGAGGATGAGACAGTAGGTCTACGTTTTGGTGCTGGACAGGATTGATGAGAGATTATTTGTGTGGTCTACGTGTCTACCTGCTGCTGTGCTGGTCCTGGCTGAACTCCATGATGTGTCTACCTGCTGCCGTGCTGGTCCTGGCTGAACTCCATGATGTGCGTGTCTCTACCTGCTGCCAGGCTGGTCCTGGCTGATCTCCATGATGTGCGTGTCTCTACCTGCTGCCAGGCTGGTCCTGGCTGAACTCCATGATGTGTGTGTCTCTACCTGCTGCCAGGCTGGTCCTGGCTGAACTCCATGATGTGTGTGTCTCTACCTGCTGCCATGCTGGTCCTGGCTGAACTCCATGATGTGTGTGTCTCTACCTGCTGCCGTGTTGGTCCTGGCTGAACTCCATGATGTGTGTGTCTCTACCTGCTGCCATGCTGGTCCTGGCTGAACTCCATGATGTGTCTACCTGCTGCCGTGCTGGTCCTGGCTGAACTCCATGATGTGTGTGTCTCTACCTGCTGCCATGCTGGTCCTGGCTGAACTCCATGATGTGTGTGTCTCTACCTGCTGCCGTGTTGGTCCTGGCTGAACTCCATGATGTGTGTGTCTCTACCTGCTGCCAGGCTGGTCCTGGCTGAACTCCATGATGTGTGTGTCTCTACCTGCTGCCATGCTGGTCCTGGCTGAACTCCATGATGTGTGTGTCTCTACCTGCTGCCATGCTGGTCCTGGCTGAACTCCATGATGTGTGTGTCTCTACCTGCTGCCGTGTTGGTCCTGGCTGAACTCCATGATGTGTGTGTCTCTACCTGCTGCCAGGCTGGTCCTGGCTGAACTCCATGATGTGTGTGTCTCTACCTGCTGCCATGCTGGTCCTGGCTGAACTCCATGATGTGTGTGTCTCTACCTGCTGCCATGCTGGTCCTGGCTGAACTCCATGATGTGTGTGTCTCTACCTGCTGCCAGGCTGGTCCTGGCTGAACTCCATGATGTGTGTGTCTCTACCTGCTGCCAGGCTGGTCCTGGCTGAACTCCATGATGTGTGTGTCTCTACCTGCTGCCAGGCTGGTCCTGGCTGAACTCCATGATGTGTGTGTCTCTACCTGCTGCCAGGCTGGTCCTGGCTGAACTCCATGATGTGTGTGTCTCTACCTGCTGCCATGCTGGTCCTGGCTGAACTCCATGATGTGTGTGTCTCTACCTGCTGCCGTGCTGGTCCTGGCTGAACTCCATGATGTGCCCAGCAATCTCTCTCAGCTGCAGGTTGGGGTAGCGGTTGTTCCGGAAGTCTTCAAGGAGCCGGCTCCGCCCTGACGGCATCACATCCGACATTCCGTAGCGTAGCCGTGACGACGGGAAGAGCTGGCTGCTGGGAGAGAAGAGGGAGGAGCCAGAACTGGCACTGCGATACTTCGCCTCCGCCCCCGGAGCAGCAGAAATGAAACGACCGCTGCCATTGGTCAGACCTCCTGGGGGAGGGTTCAGAGAGTAGTGATGGTTAGTACTGATAACATAATAATAACAATGATAGAATGTTATAATACACTAACCCCAAAAATACAATGCAAGTTATGTCAGCATGTTAATCGACTTCGTCACTTACCCAGGTTGAGGTTGGATGAGGAGCTGTGATTGGACAGAGATGGGGGTGGGGTTAGGGAGTGGGAGGGGCCTTGGTTGGGCAGGGGCATTCCGACAGGCCCGGGGGAGGAGCTAAAGCCCAGGGTTCCGTTGTAGAACCCCCCGTGACCAATGGGAGTGAGACTCGACTGTGTGCGTTTGTACAGGTCACTACTGCCGGTCAGAGAGTCACGACGAGAACCACTCCCACCACTGGAGTTAGCCACTGGAGGGAGACAGACAGACCATAAAACACACACACAGCTGTCACTATAGTTGGCCCGGTAGAGGGAGTTGTACACAGAGGACAGCAGGCTACACACAGTTAAACACAAAATGAGAAGCCTCTCCATCCAGCTTACTGAATATCAGCCTTGGGTTGCACATGGATAGAGAGGGAGAGAGATGAAACAATAAAACACCACAGACACAAATACACAGTCACACACACCTGCGGTCCCAAAGCCTCCCAGCGTAGCTCCCAATGTTGCTCCCAGTGAAGAGTTGCTCTGACCGAACCCCAGAGAGGCAGAGCCAGGGCCGGGCTGGGTGGAGCCTGTAGAGAAAACATATCACCTTCGTTAATCTACATTTGTTTCGGAATTTAAATGGTAAATTAAATAATATTTGCACACACATTTTGGCCACGTTCCAGGATGACTACATTGCAGACCCCTGCGGGATCTAACGTCTGGATAGATATTTGACATATCAACTAAACGCGTAATGATATAGGAATCTGATGCCCGACTGCGAAGTCGATGAAACGGCATGCAACCATTGAAACGTCTGCAATGTAGTTCGCCTGGAACACAACATCTGTCAATTCACCCGTTTTGTTTTCACTCACAGTACGTTGTTTGGCTACCTTGAGAGAAGAGGGAGGAGCTCTGGGAGGAGTTGCTGAGAGAGGAGGATCCATAAAAGGAGTTTCCTGACATAGCCCCTCCCCCCTGCTGCTGAGGCTGCTGGGATTGCATGCCTCGGAACGGACCATTGGCCCCGCCTCCCATACCGTCGTTAGCCCCGCCACCCGCAGCTGCTGCAGCCGCCACTGGAGAGGCAGAGCAAGAGAGAGGCAGAGAGAGAGGCAGAGAGAGAGAGAGAGAGGCAGAGAGAGAGCGAGAGAGAGAGGCAGAGCGAGAGAGAGCGAGAGAGAGAGGCAGCGCGAGAGAGAGAGAGAGAGAGAGAGAGAGAGAGAGAGGCAGAGCGAGAGAGAGAGAGGCAGAGCGAGAGAGAGAGAGAGAGAGAGAGGCAGAGCGAGAGAGAGAGAGGCAGAGCGAGAGAGAGAGAGGCAGAGCGAGAGAGAGAGGCAGAGCGAGAGAGAGAGAGAGAGCGAGAGAGAGAGGCAGAGAGAGAGAGGCAGAGCGAGAGAGAGAGCGAGAGAGAGAGGCAGAGCGAGAGAGAGAGGCAGAGCGAGAGAGAGAGGCAGAGCGAGAGAGAGGCAGAGCGAGAGAGAGGCAGAGCGAGAGAGAGGCAGAGCGAGAGAGAGCGAGAGAGAGGCAGAGCGAGAGAGAGCGAGAGAGAGGCAGAGCGAGAGAGAGCGAGGCAGAGCGAGAGAGAGCGAGAGAGAGGCAGAGCGAGAGAGAGCGAGAGAGAGGCAGAGCGAGAGAGAGCGAGAGAGAGGCAGAGCGAGAGAGAGAGAGAGAGAGGCAGAGCGAGAGAGAGAGAGGCAGAGCGAGAGAGAGAGAGGCAGAGCGAGAGAGAGAGAGAGAGAGAGGCAGAGCGAGAGAGAGAGAGGCAGAGCGAGAGAGAGCAGAGAGAGGCAGAGAGAGGCGAGAGAGAGGCAGAGCGAGAGGCAGAGAGAGGCAGAGCGAGAGAGAGTGAGGCAGAGCGAGAGAGAGAGAGAGGCAGAGCGAGAGAGAGAGAGAGGCAGAGCGAGAGAGAGAGAGAGGCAGAGCGAGAGAGAGAGAGAGGCAGAGCGAGAGAGAGAGAGAGGCAGAGCGAGAGAGAGAGAGAGGCAGAGCGAGAGAGAGAGAGAGGCAGAGCGAGAGAGAGAGAGAGGCAGAGCGAGAGAGAGAGAGAGGCAGAGCGAGAGAGAGAGAGAGGCAGAGCGAGAGAGAGAGAGAGGCAGAGCGAGAGAGAGAGAGGCAGAGCGAGAGAGAGGCAGAGCGAGAGAGAGAGAGAGGCAGAGCGAGAGAGAGAGAGAGGCAGAGCGAGAGAGAGAGAGAGGCAGAGCGAGAGAGAGAGAGGCAGAGCGAGAGAGAGGCAGAGCGAGAGAGAGAGAGGCAGAGAGAGAGAGAGAGAGAGAGAGAGAGAGAGAGAGGCAGAGAGAGAGAGAGAGGACAGAAAGGAAAAAGCGTCATAAAGGGAGTGAGTTTGATGGGCAGATAGAAGTGATGGAGAAGTGATGGAGATCCTATATTAGGGTGATTGAGCGATAGTGATGCATGAGATGTCATTTTTTTTAACCTTTATTTAACTAGGCAAGTCAGTTAAGAACAAATTATTATTTACCATGACGGCCTACTGGGGAACAGTGGGTTAACTTCCTTGTTCAATGGCAGAATGACAGATTTTCACCTTGTCAGCTCAGGAATTCGATCCAGCAACCTTTCGGTTACTGGCCCAATGCTCTAACCACTAGGCTACCTGCCGCCCCAGATGGAGTGACAGTGTAAATGGAGGAGTGTGTTACCTGCTTGTGCAGCGGATGGAGAGATAATAACTGAGCCTGCAGGGGCCATGAGGCGTACAGGTCCGCCCCTAGATCCTGTGTTGACCACTAGCGCCCCCGTTTGGTCATAGTAGGCAGCTGGAGCCAGCATGGGATAGCCTGCAGAGAGAAACCCGAGTTAAACCAGCGTTTTCCAAAATCGGTTCTCGGGACCCCAAGGGGTGCACTTTTTTTTTCTTCCCCCAACACTACACAGCTTATTCAAAGCTTGATGATTAGTTGAACATTTGAGTCAGCTGTGTAGTGCTAGGGCAAAAAACTAAACGTGCACCCTTGGGGTACTGAGGACCTCGTTTGGGAAAACTTGTGTTAAACGTGTGTGTGTGTGTGTGTCTCAGGGTTTCCGGAAAACGGTAATTGCCGCCTTTTGGCAGATTAAAAAAACTAAAAGCCGATAAATAAAAATTGTTGCTGGCGACAGGGAGAATCAACAATCCCATTGCTAAATAGTGCTTTTTAATTAATTGATGGAAATACCAGTCAACGGGAAAGCATTTGACAGTCATGCTTATGGGTCTAACGGTTAATTTGCATAATTTTGTGGAATTAAATTGGAGCGTGTGTATTTATCACATGTGCACAGCCTACAGAGAGCCTATTTTGAGCACAATATCACCTCAGCAATAGAGCTGCTGGGGTGAAAGGTGCTCTTATAAACCCAGTCATTGTGCAACAACTCTAAAATAAATAACTTATTAAAAACGGTTTTGATCACCACAATTAAAGAGCTACTATTTTTATTTCTCAACTAGTGCGCCTCCCATTCAAGTGCAATAGGCAAGGATGGGCATGTTATCAGAGCGTCACCCACCGCTTTGCAATGTGAGCTGCAGGTAGGATGCATTTTGAAAACTGAACATTTCACTTCATATTATGAGGCACGTCTTACCTTGCTTCAAAGTAGCCTAGACAAAATCTGACCATGGAAACATGGAGGCTATTATTTTATGAAGACTTCCTTTCATATGCCATTGGAACCAGCATTTCTCTTTGTTTTCCTATCACCTTTCTTTGTAGAGAGAAGCCAAACGCACAATCCTAGTCATATTAGCAAACCATCCAAATTGTTGCACCTTTAGATCCTCCCTCTAAGTCTCTAGCAGAGATGTTCACCTCATCAGGTGCACTATTAAGAACGGTGTTTTCCCACAAATTGCATTTTGGCAAATGTTTGAAAATTGTCTACTTCATTACAGGAGTTGCATATTCTGTTAAGATTATGGTAATTCATCTAAATGTGATTTGTCATTCTGAGTACCGTCGGTGGACGACCTAATGGGTTACACACCCAATGCACATGGTTCAGGTAAATTTATGAAATGGACAGTAAATTAAAATATTCCCGGGTTATGTTGCCTGGGGCAACAGAAACCCTGGTGTGTGTATTTGTGCGTATGTAGGCACAAGCGTGTGAGTGTCTGCGTCTCACCAGGCACGCCGGCCGCCAGCCCCTGTCCGAAGGCGAGCGCTGAGTTGACAGCTGCGGCGGAGATCAGCTGGTCATTCTGCTGACCCTGTTGACCTTGGCTAGGGGTCAGGGGTCTCTGGTTACCGCCCCCACGCATCACCTAGGAAACACAGGACACACAAAGCAATATGAGGGCAGAGGGTCTGAAACTGGTGTTATCCTTAGTAAAATACCATGGACATAATGTGACTGGGCAAATAATGTGCATGATTGCATTAATACTTACTCTATGCATTCTGAAACCATCTACAACCAAAGTGGTGAGCATTGAAAGACAGGCAAAAAATGTCTGACAGTAGCTTTATCTAATGGGAGAGCAGTTGAGGAGAGGTCTGGCCAATAGGAAGCCACTGACCTGTTGTTGGTTCTGCTGGTTCTGTCCTTGAGCCTGTTGATTGGCTGAGTTGTTGGCGGCTGCAGCCTGTTGCTGGAACAGATTGGCTGGATACACTCCCCATGGAGTTACCCCGTAGTACTGAGGAGGCATCACCGCTGGGCCTGAACACACACACACACACGGTAAGTTGGTTGGCACATACAATGCCAGAATAGTGGGTTCGATTCCCTAGAGTACACATATGTAAAAAGTATGCAAGCATGACTGCAAGTTGCTAAATGATACAGTTGAAGTGGGAAGTTTACATACACCTTAGCCAAATACATTTAAACTCAGTTTCACAATTCCTGACATTTAATCCTTGTAAAAAAATCCTGTCTTGGGTCAGTTAGGATCACCACTTTATTTTAAGAATGTGAAATGTCAGAATAATAGTAGAGAATGATTTATTCCAGCTTTTATTTCTTTCATCACATTCCCAGTGGGTCAGAAGTTTACATACACTCAATTAGTATTTGGTAGCATTGCCTTTAAATTGTTTAACTTGGGTCAAACGTTTCGGGTAGCCTTCCACAAGCTTTCCACAATAAGTTGGGTGAATTTTGTCCCATTACACCAGCTCTGTCAGGAGCTGAGTCAGGTTTGTTGGCCTCCTTGCTCGCACATGCTTTTTCAGTTCTGCCCACAAATGTCCTATAGCATTGAGGTCAGGGCTTTGTGATGGCCACTCCAATACCTTGACTTTGTTGTCCTTAAGTCATTTTGCCACAACTTTGGAAGTATGCTTGGGGTCATTGTCCATTTGGAAGACCCATTTGCGACCAAGCTTTACCTTACTGACTGATGTCTTGAGATGTTGCTTCAATATATCCACATAATTGTCCCTCCTCAGGATGCCATCTATTTTGTGAAGTACACCAGTCCCTCCTGCAGCAAAGCACCCCCACAACATGATGCTGCCACCCCCGTGCTTCACGGTTGGGATGGTGTTCTTCGGCTTGCAAGCATCCCCCTTTGTCCTCCAAACATAACGATGGTCATTATGGCCAAACCGTTCAATTTTTGTTTCATCAGACCAGAGGACATTTCTCAAAAAAGTACGATCTTTGTCCCCATGTGCAGTTGCAAACCGTAGTCGGACTTTATGGCAGTTTTGGAGCAGTGGCTTCTTCCTTGCTGAGCGGCCATTCAGGTTATGTCGATATAGGACTTGTTTTACTGTGGATATAGATACTTTTGTACCCGTTTCCTACAGCATCTTCACAAGGTCCTTTGCTGTTCTGGGATTGATTTGCACTTTTCACATGAAATTACGTTAATCTCTAGGAGACAGAACGCGTCTCCTTCCTGAGCGGTATGACAGCTGCGTGGTCCCATGGTGTTTATACTTGCGTACTATTGTTTGTACAGATGAACGTGGTACCTTCAGGCATTTGGAAATTGCTCCCAAGGATGAACCAGACTTGTGGTGGTCTACAATTTTCTTTATGAGGTCTTGGCTGATTTCTTTTGATTTTCCCATGATGTCAAGCAAAGAGGTACTGAGTTTGAAGGTAGGCCTTGAAACACATCCACAGGTACACCTCCAATTGACTCAAATGATGTCAATTAGCCTATCAGAAGCTTCTAAAGCAATGACGTCATTTTCTGGATTTTTCCAAGCTGTTTAAAGGCACAGTCAACTTAGTGTATGTAAACTTCTGACCCACATAATTCACTGTATCAGAATTCCAAAGTGAAATAATTAGTCTGTAAACAATTGTTGGAAAAATTACTTGTGTCATGCACAAAGTAGATGTCCTAACCGACTTGCAAAAACTATAGTTTGTTAACAAGAAATTTGTGGAGTGGTTGAAAAACAAGTTTAAAGACACCAACCTAAGTGCATGTAAACTTCTGACTTCAACTGTGTGTGTGTGTGTGTGTGTGTGTGTGTGTGTGTGTATGTATGTATATATGTATCTCTCTCAGCAAAAAAAAGAAACGTCCTCTCACTGTCAACTGCGTTTATTTTCAGCAAACTTAACATGTGTAAATATTTGTATGAACATAACAAGATTCAACAACAGACATAAACTGAACAAGTTCCACAGACATGTGACTAACAGAAATTGAATAATGTGCCCCTGAACAAAGGGGGGTCAAAATCTAAAGTAACAGTCAGTATGTGGTGTGGCCACCAGCTGCATTAAGTACAGCAGTGCATCTCCTCCTCATGGACTGCAGCCGGATTTGCCGGTTCTTGCTGTGAGATGTTACCCCACTCTTCCACCAAGGCACCTGCAAGTTCCCAGACATTTCTGCGGGGGAATGGCCCTAGCCCTCACCCTCCGATCCAACAGGTCCCAGACGTGCTCAATGGGATTGACATCCGGGCTCTTCGCTGGCCATGGCAGAACACTGACATTCCTGTCTTGCAGGAAATCACGCACAGAATGAGCAGTACGGCTGGTGGCATTGTCATGCTGGAGGGTCATGTCAGGATGAGCCTGCAGGAAGGGTACCACATGAGGGACGAGGATGTCTTCCCTGTAACACACAGCATTGAGATTGCCTGCAATGACAACAAGCTCAGTCCGATGATGCTGTGTCACACCGCCCCAGACCTTGACGGACCCTCCACCTCCAAATCAATCCCGCTCCAGAGTACAGGCCTCGGTGTAATGCTCATTCTTTCAACGATAAACGCGAATCCGACCATCATCCCTGGTGAGACCAAACCGCGACCCGTCAGTGAAGAGCACTTTTTGCCAGTACGGTCTCGTCCAGCGACGGTGGGTTTGTGCCCATAGGCGATGTTGTCGCCAGTGATGTCTGGTGAGGACCTGTCTTTACAAGCCCTCAGTCCAGCCTCTCTCAGCCTATTGCGGACAGCCTGAGCACCGATGGAGGGATTGCCATCCTGTATATGTCCCGCAGGTGTGATGTTCGGATGTACCAATCCTGTGCAGGTGTTGTTACACGTTGTCTGCCACTGCGAGGACGATCAGCTGTCCATCCTGTCTTAGGCGTCTCACAGTACAGACATTGCAATTCATGGCTTTTGCCACATCTGCAGTTCTCATGCCACCTTGCCGCATGCCTAAGGCACGTTCACGAGTAGGGACCATGGGCATCTTTCTTTTGGTGTTTTTCAGAGTCAGTAGAAAGGCCTCTTTAGTGTCATAAGTTTTCATAACTGTGACCTAAATTACCTACCGTCTGTGTTACGGATACAGGTATCCTGTGTGTATTTGTTTTCTCTCCTTCTGCCCTAGTCACAGGTGGCAGTCATCAGTCGTCAATCAGAAGACACACCTGCTCAGTTTCCCTTCCCCAATCACATCCCCTTGGTTTAAAAGAAACCCAATCAGTTGTCTCTCTAGCTATCCGTTTTGTTTTTGCGCCTACATCACACATTTGTCCGTTATTATGCGAGTATGTATTGTTGTGGTGTATGACTGTTTGTTTGTTGGTGGGAAAAGGGGATACCAAGCCAAGTCACCCATGGGCATACATTACCCGTAGGAAAACTTTGTCTAAGTACCCTAGTTAGAACTGGGTGGACCACCCACTGTATTTTATTGGTTAGTTAGCTAGCTGTTCATGAAGCAGGCTAGAGTAGCTTAGGATTTTTTTGTTGATATTTATTAGTTCTTTCCTTGGATCCAGCTCAGCCCCATTACCGTGTGTTTGAACAATAAACCTTAAGTGTTTGACGGTAGATTTAGGTTGTCTTGTTTTTAGTTCTCACTGTTCCTTTTCACTGTTATGATTTGCATGAGATATGTTACGGGTCTCGTTTCCATCCCCCCTAGACTGCCGGGAAAAAGGGGTTCGCAACAGTCTGTAAGCTGTTAGTGTCTTAACGACCGTTCCACAAGTGCATGTTTGAAAATTGTTTATGGTTCATTGAACAAACATGGGAAACAGTGTTTAAACCCTTTACAATGAAGATCTGTTCAGTTATATGGATTTTTACAAATTATCTTTGAAAGACAGGGTCCTGAAAAAGGGACGTTTCTTTTTTTGCTGAGTTATATAATATATATATATATATACACACACACATACATATATATACACACACACACACACACACATATCTATATACAGTGAGGGGAAAAAAGTATTTGATCCCCTGCTGATTTTGTACATTTGCCCACTGACAAAGAAATGACCAGTCTATAATTTTAATGGTAGGTTTATTTGAACAGTGAGAGACAGAATAACAAAAAAATACTTTTTCCCCCCCTCAATGTACACACCCACAGAGAGTACCAGTCAAAAATGTGGAAACACCTACTCATTCAAGGTTTTTTTTTTTTTTTACTATTTTCTACATTGTAGAATAATAGTGAAGACAACACAACCATGAAACAAGACAGAATCATGTACTAACCAAAAAAGTGTTAAACAAATCAAAATATATTTTAGATTATTCAAAGTTGCCACCCTTTGCCTTGATGATAGCTTTGCACATTCTTGGCATTTTCTCAACCAGCTTCATGAGGAATGCTTTTCCAACAGTCTTGAAAGAGTTTCCACATATTCTGGGCACTTGTTGGCTGCTTTTCCTTCACTCTCCAGTCCAACTCATCACCAACCATCTCAATTGGGTTGGGGTCAGGTGATTGTGGAGGCCAGGTCATCTGATACAGCACTCCATCACTCTCCTTGGTCAAATAGGCCTTACACAGCCGCAAACCAGATGGGATGGCAAATCACTGCAGAATGCTGTGATTAGCCATGCTGGTTAAGTGTGCCTTGAATTGTAAGTAAATTACAGACCGTGTCACCAGCAAAGCACACCTACACCATCACACCACCTCCTCTATGCTTCATAGTGGGAACCACACACGCGAGATCATCCGTTCACCTACTCTGCATCTCACAAAAGACACAGCGGTTAAATTTGGACTCATCAGACCAAAGGAAAGATTTCCACTGGTCTAATGTCCATTGCTCGTGTTTCTTGGCCCAAGAATGTCTCTTCTTATTGGTGTCCTTTAGTAGTGATTTCTTTGCAGCAATTTGACCATGAAGGCCTGATTCATGCATTCTCCTCTGAACAGTTGATGTCGAGATGTGTCTGTTACTTGAACCCTGTGAAGCATTTATTTGGGCTGCAATCTGAGGCTGGTAACTCTAATGAACTTATCCTCTGCAGCAGAAGTAACTCTGGGTCTTCCTTTCCTGTGGCGGTCCTCATGAGAGCCAGTTTCATCATAACGCTTGATGGATTTTGCGACTGCACTTGAAGAAACTTTTAAAGTTCTTGACATTTTCCATATTGACTGACCTTCATGTCTTAAAGTAATGATGGACTGTCGTTTCTCCTTGCTTATTTGAGCTGTTCTTGCCATAATAAGGACTTGGTATTTTACCAAATAGGGCTCTCTTCTGTGTAACAACACAACTGATTGGCTCAAACACATTAGGAAAGAAATTCCACAAATTAACTTTTAACAAGGCACACCTGTTAACCTGTTGGGGATAAACTGCAGTATTTGCACGGCCGGATAAAAAACGTACCCGATTTAATCTGGTTATTACTACTGCCCAGAAACTAGAATATGCATATAATTATTGGCTTTGGATAGAAAACACCCTAAAGTTTCTAAAACTGTTTGAATGGTGTCTGTGAGTATAACAGAACTCATATGGCAGGCAAAAACCTGAGAAGATTCCTTACAGGAAGTGGCCTGTCTGACCATTTCTTGGGCTTCTACACTCTCTTTATTGAAAACTGAAGATCTCTGCTGTAACGTGACACTTCCTACGGTTCCCATAGGCTCTCAGAAGGTGGCAAACCGGTGAATGATGTCTTTGGAGCCCCTGGATGGTGGTCGATCAGAGGACAATGAGACTGAGGAGCATGCACGAGGCGACACCATGTTTTTATTTTCTCTGTCTTTGAACGTAAACAGGGTTTCCCGGTCGGAATATTATCGCTTTTTTACGAGAAAAATGGCATAAAAATTGATTTTAAACAGCGGTTGACATGCTTCGAAGTACGGTAATGGAATATTTAGACATTTTTTGTCACGAAACGCGTCGGGCGCGTCACCCTTCGGATAGTGTCTTGAACGCACGAACAAAACAGAGGATATTTGAACATAACTATGGATTATTTTGAACCAAACCAACATTTGTTATTGAAGTAGAAGTCCTGGGAGTGCATTCTGACGAAGAGCAGCAAAGGTAATCCAATTTTTCTTATAGTAAATCTGACTTTGGTGAGGGCTAAACTTGGTGGGTGTCTAAACAGCTAGCCCGTGATGGCTGGGCTATCTACTCAGAATATTGCAAAATGTGCTTTTGCCGAAAAGCTATTTTAACCTCTCTAGGGCCGGCGGGACGAAATCGTCCCACCTACGTAACAGCCAGTGGAATCCCGTGGAGCGTTATTCAAATACCTTAGAAATGCTATTACTTCAATTTCTCAAACATATGACTATTGTCATGACGTTGGCCTCTTTGGGTACAGGAAGGACAGTTGACCCCCTCCCCTTTGTACCATCACCCAACCTACCTTCCCCCCCAACCCAGGGTTGTAAAAATTCCAAGAGGAGAATCTACTACAACATGTTTCATAGAGAGACAAAGGAAATTCTTCCAACTCATAGAATTGGAGAACCTAGCGACATGTGTGTTCTGGAGAAGATATGGAAGATTGATGAAGACTCCAGCTACGAACTGATCCGCTTGGTACAATTTTGTGATACTCAGAAGAGACAACATAGCCATATTACCCTAAAACAGTCTACATGATAGCCTCAGCGATGAGACTGAATCCACATGGGTGTATACAATGTATTATTAAGGATAAAGCTATTTGTAATACATTGAGATGCTATGTACTGATGTTAATGTGATTGAATTATATTTCTGTAACCAAGTCTAGCTCAGTCATAGGCACGCCCCCAGGGACACATACAGGACCAGGCGTCATTTGACAAGCCTGTTCTCTGGGTACTATAAAAGACCCCCTGATTTACATTTCTACAGACCAGGCCTACACTCCATCGTGAGTTTGGCCCAGAGGTTTGACCAGCCAAGTACTCTACTGAAAGTGAACTATACCACGTGGTTAACTTTTACTATCGAGACCGACAGAATAAGAACAAGTCTTTGATATTAATTATTAGTCTGCAGCTAAGTAAATTATATCATCGAACGCGAAGACCAACCACATCCATTCTATGACGACATTCATGAATGTCGCTCTGACAGATCCATTCTAACCGAGAGAGAGAGAGAGAACGCTGACAAACTCTCCATCAGAACAAAACTCTCCAACACGAATCCCGACGACACATGAGCGTAAATATATATTGAGATTACAATTGTTCCCGAATGAGTGAGCCTTCAATTGTTAATATTAATGAACTCTGTAACTTCTCAGCTTACCGTTTTATGACCCATTGTCTAACAGACCAGCCATGCTTGTTAGCCAGTAGGGCACATTCCCCTACCAATCCTGTGTGACGATAATTACTGTTTGTATGTTTTCTGTTAATTACTTAGTGTAGTAAATAAATGATTTTAAGACAATTGATGTATGGATGATTTTAGTAAAGACTGGGTTCGTGCAGATAACCAAGAATTACAACTTTCATGATGAGACTGAAACAACATACGGGTTAAGATTGACTGCTATTGATGTAAAATATTACTAAGTATTTTAAGAGTTTATTCAGAGGATAACAGCTCTATAAACGTTCTTCTGTGGTGCCCCGACTTTCTAGTTAATTACATTTACATGATTAGCTTAATCAGGTAATATCAATTACAGAGAAATAATTTTATAAGTTAGCATGTCATATCACTTAATCCGGCATAGCCAAAGACACGACACTATTTTACAGCATTTTAAAGACAAGACTCTCGTTAATCTAACCACACTGTCCGATTTCAAAAAGGCTTTACAATGAAAGCAAAACATTAGATTATGTCAGCAGAGTACCCAGCCAGAAATAATCAGACACCCATTTTTCAAGCTAGCATATAATGTCACATAAACCCAGAAGACAGCTAAATGCAGCACTAACCTTTGATGATCATCAGATGACAACCCTAGGACATTATGTTATACAATACATGCACGTTTTGTTCAATCAAGTTCATATTTATATCAAAAAACAGCTTTTTACATTAGCATGTGACGTTCAGAACTAGCATAAAGGAGTTCTGTATCTATAATTCTTAAAATAATTATGTTTTTTTTAGTAATTTAGTAAATTCACCGGAAGTTTGCGGTGGGTATGCTAGTTCTGAACGTCACATGCTAATGTAAAAAGCTGGTTTTTGATATAAATATGAACTTGATTGAACAAAACATGCATGTATTGTATAATATAATGTCCTAGGATTGTCATCTGGTGAAGAGCAAAGGTTAGTGCTGCATTTAGCTGTGGTTTGGGTTTATGTGACATTATATGCTAGCTTGAAAAATGGGTGTCTGATTATTTCTGGCTGGGTACTCTGCTGACATAATCTAATGTTTTGCTTTCGTTGTAAAGCCTTTTTGAAATCGGACAGTGTGGTTAGATTAACGAGAGTCTTGTCTTTAAAATGCTGTAAAATAGTCATATGTTTGAGAAATTGAAGTAATAGCATTTCTAAGGTATTTGAATAACGCGCCACGGGATTCCACTGACTGTTGAGTAGGTGGGACGATTTCGTCCCACCTACCCTAGAGAGGTTAATTGAAATGCATCCCAGGTGATTTCCTCATTAACTTCATCTGGGTAGGGGGCAGTATTTTCACGTCCGGATGAAAAGCGTGCCCAGAGTAAACTGCCTGCTACTCAGGCCCAAAAGCTAGAATATGCATATAATAAGTAGATTTAGATAGAAAACACTCCGAAGTTTCTAAAACTGTTTGAATGATGTCTGAGTATAACAGAACTCATATGGCAGGCAAAAAACTGAGAAAAAATCCAACCAGGAAGTGTGGAAATCTGAGGTTTGTAGTTTTTCAAGTGATTGCCTATCCAATATACAGTGTCTATGGGGTCATATTGCACTTCCTAAGGCTTCCACTAGATGTCAAGTCTTTAGAACGATGTTTCAGGCTTCTACTGTGAATGGGGAGCGAATAAGAGCAGTTTGAGTCAGGTGTCTGGCAGTCGGTCATTATTTTAGTTACGCGCGGCCATGAGCACGAGCTTAGTTCTCTTTCCTTTATGAAGACAAAGGAATTGTCCGGTTGGAATATTTATGATAAAAACATCCTAAAGATTGATTCTACACATCATTTGACATGTTTCTACAAACTGTAATAGAATTTTGACTTTTCATCTGGACTTTAGTACGCAAGCCTTCTGCATTTGGAATAGTGAACCTAACGCATTAACAAAATGGAGGTATTTGGACATAGATTAACTTTATCGAACAAAACGAACATTTATTGTGGAACGGATTCCTGGGAGTGCGTTCCGATTAAGATCAAAGGTAAGTGAATATTTATAATGCATTTCTGACTTTTGTTGAGTCCACAACATGGCGGGTATCTGTATGGCTTGTTTTGGTGACTGAGCGCTGTACTCAGATTATTGCAAAGTGTGCTTTCGCTGTAAAGCTTTTTTGAAATCTGACACAGCGGTTGCATTAACCTGTCTGGGCTAGGGGGCAGTATTGAGAATTTTGGAAAAATATGTTCCCATTTTTAACTGCCTCCTACACCAACTCAGAAGCTAGAATATGCATATTATTGTTCAGGTTTGGATAGAAAACACTCTGAATTTTCTAAAACTGTTTGAATGGTGTCTGTGAGTATAACAGAACTCCTATGGCAGGCAAAAACCTGACAAGGTTTCAAGCAGGAAGTACCCTGTCTGACAAGGAGTCGTGCGTCTTGCATCTTTTTATTGAAAAGTAAGGATCTTAGCTGTAACGTGACAATTCCCAGGGCTCCAATAGGCTCTCAGAGCCCGCGAAATAACTGAAGGTTTACGAGGGAGCCTCAGGTTGAAACATATTATCGCCTTTTGTAAGTGGATGCTCCGAGGACCTTTGAATGATGCGCGTGCATGAGTCGCTTCTGAGGAGAAATTTTATTCGGCTGTTTAGGCTCAATGCATACTCCCGGTCGGAATATTATCACTTCTCTACGACATAAATGGCATAAAAATTGGTTTTAAACAGCGGTTGACATGCTTCGAAGTACGGTAATGGAATATTTAGACATTTTTGACACGCCAATGCGCCATGCGCGAAACCGGGAAGAAGCATTCTAGAACTCACGAACAAAACGTCGCTGTTTGGATATAACGATGGATTATTTGGGACCAAACCAACATTTGTTATTGAAGTAGAAGTCCTGGCAGTGTATTCTGATGAAGAACAAGCAAGGTAAGAACATTTTTCTTATAGGAAATGTGATTTTGGTGGATGCTGACCTGGGTGGGTATCTAAATAGCTAGCCCTGTAATGCCGGGCTATGTACTTAGATTATTGCAAAATGTGCTTCATCCGAAAAGCTATTTTAAAATCGGACATATCGAGTGCATAGAGGAGTAATGTATCTATAATTCTTAAAATAATTGTTATGCTTTTTGTGAACGTTTATCGTGAGTAATTTAGCAAACTGTTAG
This sequence comes from Salmo trutta, assembly GCF_901001165.1. Taxonomy (NCBI): domain Eukaryota; kingdom Metazoa; phylum Chordata; class Actinopteri; order Salmoniformes; family Salmonidae; genus Salmo; species Salmo trutta. Next base: position 24,026,061 of record NC_042990.1, read on the forward strand.
TAAATTCAACGGAAGTTTGCCGGGGGTTATGCGTTTTCTGAACGTCACATGCTAATGCAAAAAGCTGTTTTTTGATATAAATATGAACTTGATTGAACAGACATGCATGTATTGTATAACACAATGTCCTAGGTGTGTCATCTGATGAAGATCATCAAAGGTTAGTGCTGCATTTAGCTGTGGTTTGGGTTTATGTGACATGATATGCTAGCTTGAAAAATGGCTGTCTGATTTTTTCTGGCTGGGCACTCTGCTGACATAATCTAATGTTTTGCTTTCGTTGTAAAGCCTTTTTGAAATCGGACAGTGGGGTTAGATTAACGAGATTCTTGTCTTTAAATAGCTGTAAAATAGTCATATGTTTGAGAAATTGAAGTAATAGTATTTCTAACGATTCAAAAATCGCGCCACTGGAATATCAGTAGCTGTTACGTAGGTGGGACGAAATCGTCCCACATACCCCAGACAGGTTAAGGAGAAGTGTATCTTTAATTCTATGCATAACAGTTGTATATTTTATCAACGTTTATGATGAGTATTTCTGTAAATTGATGTGCTCATTCACCAGAAGTTTTGGAGGCAAAACATTTCTGAACATTACACGCCAATGTAAAAATGGGGTTTTTGGATATAAATATGAACTTTATCGAGAAAAAAACATACATGTATTGTGTAACATGAAGTCCTATGAGTGCCATCTGATGAAGATCATCAAAGGTTAGTGATTCATTTTATCTGTATTTCTGTTTTTTGTGACGCCTCTCCTTGCTTGGAAAATGGCTGTGTGGTTTTTCTTGTCTAGGTGCTGTCCTAACATAATCTAATGCTATGCTTTCGCCGTAAAGCCTTTTTGAAATCGGACACTGTGGTTGGATTAACGAGAAGTTTATATTTAAAATGGTGTATAATACTTGTATGTGTGAGAAATTTGAATTATGAGATTTTAGTTTTTTTGAATTTGGCGCTATGCTATTTCACTGGCTGTTGGCGAGTGGGACGCTACCATCCCACATACCCCAGAGAGGTTAAGCTGGTAGAGAATGCCAAAAGTGTGCAAAGCTGTCATCAAGGCAAAGGGTGGCTACTTTGAAAAATGTAAAATGTGTGTCATTTCATCATTTTGATGTCTTCGCTATTAATCTACAATATAGAAAAAAGTCAAAATAAAGACAAATCCTGGAATGAGTAGGTGTGGCCAGCATCGCCGCTGGACATGGAAAAGAAATGGCAGGTGCGTGTGTATCTGTGCCTTACCCAGTGTTGCAGCAGCTGCCAGTCCAGCAGCGTAGGGGTCAGTTCCAGGCGGACCCGCACTGATGATGTAAGGGTTGGGAACAAACGCGGGAGCCAGACCTGATAATACACACAAAGAGATAAAGGTCAGTGAGAGAGGAACACACACAGTCCAATAACAACTTTTTTGTCACTGAATACATTCCCAGAAATGGGTCAGCAGAGTATCATGTTGAACATGTCTTTCACCTAAAACTTACCAATGTGAGATTGCTGTGCTGCTGCCAAGGCATACTGCTGCTGTTGAGCTGCTGTCAGCTGCTGCAGTGCTAGCGCACTGGGTCTCTGAAACAACTACACACACGGGTTATTTATTTAACACACACACACACACTTCAAAAGATGAGTAACTTAAATATGTAAAAAAAAAATAAAAAAAATTTTTTAATGACATTTTGTCCATTAAAATATCAAATTGATCAGAAATACAGTGTAGACAGTGTACCTAGTCTGAGAAACAGTCTTATGAGGTATAAGACATCAACTGGCAGCTTCATTAAATAGTACCTGCAGAACACCAGGAAAACACCAGAAAAGATTCAGATGGGCAAAAGGACACTGGACAGAGGAACTCTGCCTAGAAGGCCAGCATCCCAGAGTCGCCTCTTCACTGTTGACTTTGAGACTGGAGTTTTGCGGGTACTATTTAATGAAGCTGCCAGTTGAGGACTTGAGTACTTGTCCTATGGCTCAGTTGTGCACCGGGGCCTCCCACTCTTCAATTCTGGTTAGTGCCAGTTTGCGCTGTTCTGTGACGGAGTAGTACACAGCGTTGTACGAGATCTTCAGTTTCTCGGCAATTTCTCGCATGGAATAGCCTTCATTTCTCAGAACAAGAATAGACTGACCAGTTTCAGAAGAAAGTTATTTTTTCTGGCTATTTTGAGCCTGTATTCGAACCCACAAATGCTGATGTTCCAGATACACAACTAGTCTAAAGAAGGCCAGTTTTATTGCTTCTTTAATCAGAACAACAGTTTTCAGCTGTGCTAACAATTGCAAAAGGGTTTTCTAATGATAAATATGGATTAGCTAACACAACGTGCCATTGGAACACAGGAGTGATGGTTGCTGATAATGGGCCTCTGTACTCCTATGTAGATATTCCATTAAAAATCAGCCGTTTCCAGCTACAATAGTCATTTCCAACATTAACATTGTCTACAGTGTATTTAATGAATTTGATGTTATTTTAATGGACACTTTTTTAAATTGCTTTTCTTTCCATAACTACCGGTCAAAAGTTTTAGAACACCTCAATTCAGGGTTTTTCTTTATTTTGACTATTTTCTACATTGTAGAATAATAGTGAGGACATCAAAACTATGAAATAACACATGGAATCATGTAGGACGGCAGGTAGCCTAGCGGTTAGAGCGTTGGACAAGTTAACCGGAAGGTTGCGAGATCCAATCCCCGAGCTGACAAGGTAAAAATCTGTCGTTCTGCCCCTGAACAAGGCAGTTAACCCACTGTTCCTAGGCCGTCATTGAAAATATGAATTTGTTAACTGACTTGCCTAGTTAAATAAAGGTAAAAAATAAATTGAAAAAAAGTAGTAACCAAAAGTGTTGAACAAATCAAAATATATTTTATATTTGAGATTCTTCAAATAGCCACCCTTTGCCTTGATGACAGCTTTGCACACTCTTGGCATTCTCTCAACCAGCTTCATGAGGTAGTCACATGGAATGCATTTCAATTAACAGGTGTGCCTTGTTAAAAGTTAATTTGTGGAATTTCTTTCCTTCTTAATACGTTTCAGCCAATCAGTTGTGTTGTGACAAGGTAGGGGTGGTATACAGAAGATAGCCATATTTGGTAAAAGACCAAGTCCATATCATGGCAAGAACAGCTCAAATAAGCAAGGAGAAACGACAGTCCATCATTACTTTAAGACATGTCAGTCAATACGGAAAATGTCAAGAACTTTGAACATTTCTTCAAGTGCAGTCGGAAAAACCGTCAAGCGTTATGATGAAACTGGCTCTCATGAGGACCGCCATAGGAAAGGAAGACCCAGAGTTACCCCTGCTGCAGAGGATAAGTTCATTAGAGTTAACTGCACCCCAGATTGCAGCACAAATAAATGCTTCAGAGTTCAAGTAACAGACACATCTCGACATCAACTGTTCAGAGGAGACTGCGTGAATCAGGCTTTTATGGCCAAACTGCTGCAAATAAACCACGACTAAAGGACACCAATAATAAGAAGAGACTTGCTTGGGCCAAGAAACAAGAGAAATGGACATTAGACCAGTGGAAATCTTTTCTTTGGTCTGATGAGTCCAAATGTGAGATTTTTGGTTCCAACGGCCGTGTCTTCTGTGAGACGCACAGCAGGTGAACAGATGATCTCTGCATGTGTATTTCCCACCGTAAAACATGGAGGAAGAGGTGTGATGGTGATTTGCTATTGACACCGTCTGATTTATTTAGAATTCAAGGCACACTTAACCAGAATGGCAACCACAGCATTCTGCAGCGATACGCCATCCCATCTGGTTTGGGCTTATCATTTCCTATCATTTCTTTTTCAACAGGACAATGACCCAACACACCTCCAGGCTGTGTAAGGGCTATTTGACCAAGAAGGAGAGTGATGGAGTGCTGCATCAGATGACCTGGCTTCCATAATCCTCCGACCTCAATCAAATTGAGATGGTTTGGGATAAGTCGAACCGCAGAGTGAAGGAAAAGCAGCCAACAAGTGCTCAGCATATTTGGGAACTCCATCAGGACTCTTGAAAAAGCATACCAGGTGAAGCTGGTTGAGAGAATAAGAGTGTGCAATGCTGTCATCAAGGCAAAGGGTGGCTATTTGAAGAATCTCAAATATAAAATATATTTTGATTTGTTTAACACTTTGGTGATATTTCATAGTTTTGAGGTCTTCAATATTATTCTGCAATGTAGAAAATAGTACAAATAAAGAAAAACCCTTGAACGAGTAGGTGTTCTAATACTTTGACCGGTAGTGTACATACATACAGTCTGCTCACACCCAGTACTCAACCCTGTACCTTAGAGAGTGCTTCCCTATTTACAGTCATTGAACACTGGTCACTTTAATTATGTTTACATACTGCTTTACCCACTTCATATGATATATTTAAGCAATAAGGCATGATGGCTAATATACCACGGCTAAGGGCTGTTCTAGTTTATAAACTGGGTGGTTCGAGCCCTGAATGCTGATTGGCTGACAGCAGTCTCAAATCAGACGGTATACCCTCGGGTATGACGAAACATTTCTTGTTACTGCTCTAATTACGTTGGTAACCAGTTTATAACAGCAATAAGGCACCTCGGGGGTTTGTGGTATATGGCCAATATACCATAGCCAAGGGCTGTATCCAGGCACTCCGTGTGGCGTTGTGCATAAGAACAGCCCTTAGTCGTGGTATATTGGCCATATACAACACCCGCTCGGCCCTATATAACTACTGCTGTTCACACACTATGTGTAGCAACAAATTAAATATTATTTGAGTATATACACCAGGGATTATCCACTAGATTAAACTGCGGTATTATTTTTTCTTGAGCAGATGGCCGGGGGCGGAAAGTTAATTACAAATCATTTGTAGACTGCAAATTGACCCCAAGACCAAAGAGATACAAAATTTGACTAAAACAATCATTTCAAACCTTGCTTACATTTGAATACGATCACGTCTCTGTATTATACGTGGGAATATTATACGTGGGAATACATGGAAACAGATTTCCAAAATTAAAATTACTTGGAGCTGATTTCCTGGTATTTAACAGTCTTCTGTCCAACAAATAAAAACACCCGCAGCCCAAAGTCGGCTGCAGTAGTCCAGGGTGGTCATCATCATAACACACACACACACACACACACCTGTTGTTGGTTGCTGTAGTCAAACAGCCCCACGGTGGGCTGTGAGTCCATGGCCATCTGGGAGTTGTAGTCAAACTGCAGAGGCTCCATCACAGACTCCATGGTATCCATGGTAACGCCCTGTTCCACACCAGAGAAGTCCTCTTGGGGTTTGGGACCCCCGCCTCCTCCCATGGGGACCATACCCTCCCCTCCTACACACCCCCCTACACCCCCCATCATGTCAGTGTCTGTCCCCGCAGGCGGCATCTGGCCTTGACGACTGAAGAGAGCAGGAGAGAACATGGTGAGTAAATGTGTGTGTGTGTGTGTGCCAGTGTGAGTGAATGTGTGAGTGAATGTGTGTGTGAGTGTGAGTGCCGGCGTGAGTGAATGTGTGTATGCCGGTGTGAGTGAATGTGTGTGTACCTGTACTCTTTGACGTCCACATCCAGGCCATTCTGCACAGGGAGCCCATTAGGGTTGATGACATCACTGATGACATCACCCTCTCCCTCCGTCATCTCCTTGAGTTTCTCTACTTCAAACGCGGCCTTTGGTTTCTCCCTGTTCTCGTCCTCCACCTCTCCATCCCTCGGACCCTGTCAGAGAGAGAGGGATAGAGGTGTAAAAGTCAATGGATGGACAGATTGAGAACATTGTGATTGAGAGATGTATCACTGTCACTTTATTGATCAGAGTATGAGATCAATAGAGGGGTGCAGGAAGGAATGAACCAGTAAGATGGAGGGAGTGCTAAACAAGACTACGTATGCAATAGAAGCTAATGCAGGAGTCCAGGTTGTCAGTGATAAAAGTCAGATAGTGTAAACGAGTTTAGGCTACTTACGTAGGGTCCCTTGCGTAGGCAGGAGTCCAGTTTTTCGGCGGGAGAGGAGGAGAGGACGTACTCTACCATACTGACTCCTAAACCCCCACTCTCTGACCGCGGTGACATCACTGACCCGCCCACTTCCCCGCCGCTATGGAACCCACCGCCAGGCCGACGGGACACCATGATTGGCTGAGATACCGAGTGGTCTGGGGAGGGGAAATTAGAGAGCGCCCTACCGTCAGTCTCCAAACACGCACACATTATGCTGGGCACTGAGAATTTGGTGTGTTGACCCAGTGGTGTTTTAATCCTGGGACTGGGCCCACCCTCTGTCTTACCTGTGGCCCCCCACGCGCTGTCCCTCCACTGGTCCAGAAAGATCCCTTTTGGTCCATCTTTCCCCGCTTCATCACTCTCCCAAAACTTCTTACCTGTCAGAAGCTGCTGTAGAGGAGAGACAGGAGCGAAACATTGAAAGGGACAGCGAGAGAAACGGAAAGAGAAATATGAAGTGTAAGGACATTTTCCTCAATGTCTTCGCTAAATAACTACCAAGATAACTGCTAGCTAACATTACAACGCTGAAGATTCCTACAGCAGCAGGATGTGCAGTAAGTCAGGACACTATTCTGGGCTTCAGTCTTCCTACCCCCACATTGCCTTTGGTAAGCAGTGTCTACAGTCCTCAAACTACTTGACCTCTAACACCTGACCCCTTACCTCTCCCATGGCACGCCCTTCTAGAGCCAGGGCCTGGAAGTCATGGTTCAGCTCATCCATCGACCGCACCTACAGACAGAGACCAGGTTAGAGTAACAAACACATCCCAACAGAAAGACAAGGTAGAGCAACAAACACACACATAATCACCCCTACTGAGAGGCAAGGTTACACACACCCCTACTGAGAGGCAAGGTTACACACACCCCTACTGAGAGGCAAGGTTACACACACCCCTAGAGAGAGGCAAGGTTACACACACCCCTAGAGAGAGGCAAGGTTACACACACCCCTAGAGAGAGGCAAGGTTACACACACCCCTAGAGAGAGGCAAGGTTACACACACCCCTAGAGAGGTTACACACACCCCTAGAGAGGGGCAAGGTTACACACACCCCTAGAGAGGTTACACACACCCCTAGAGAGGTTACACACACCCCTAGAGAGGTTACACACACCCCTAGAGAGGTTACACACACCCCTAGAGAGGTTACACACACCCCTAGAGAGGTTACACACACCCCTAGAGAGGTTACACACACCCCTAGAGAGGTTACACACACCCCTACTGAGAGGCAAGGTTACACACACCCCTACTGAGAGGCAAGGTTACACACACCCCTAGAGAGAGGCAAGGTTACACACACCCCTACTGAGAGGCAAGGTTACACACACCCCTAGAGAGGTTACACATACACAGAGCAACAGAGAGAGACGGTCAGCAAAGACTAAGGGTATACACTCACACACATTAACCCAGACCATTTTCTGATTTTACACACACACACACACACACACACACACACACACACACACACACACACACACACACACACACACACACACACACACACACACACACACACACACACACACACACACACACACACACACACACACACCTGGCTGTCATGGATGTTATCACCAATGGGCCAGCGGTGTTTCCCAGGCTGCTCTCCGTGCTGCCGCTGGAAGAAGTAATCCACCATGGCATCATCCTGAGACCGACCGGCACCCGCCACGCCCTGCGACACAGGCACACTTAGCTAACGCCTCCGCCCCCGCCAGTTTTGCACCAAAAACTATTCATTTGTCTGCACGTCTGTCAGTCTCTGTGACATGTAATGTATAAATAGGAGACATGTTTGTGTTGGTGTCTACCAACTATATGCAGTTGTATCCATCTCCACCTTTACCTGTTGGCTAGGGGACGGGGCATGTGGGGTTTGTCCGGCCGGGGGGGCGTGTCCGCCGCTGCTCAGCACCACGGGCATGCTGGGAGTTGAAGTTCTGAGGTGGGGGCTGAATGAGTCCTGCCAGAGCACTGCTTTACCCTTCAACACACACACACTGCTCATTCCACCAAGGCCTAGGGAGAAGAGGGAGACACACACACACACACATCGTTAGTGACACAAACACCTCCAATACACACACACACACACACACACACACACACACACACACACACACACACACACACACACACACACATGAGCTACACTCATTTCAACACAATCTGGAACACACATACACATTTGCAGGGACTGGAATGAATCAACATTTATGTCCACCAGCCAGTGGAGTCAACTTGCAGAACATAAATGACAACATATTCTAAGTCAGGGCTCATCAACCCTGTTCCTGGAGAGCTACCGTCCAATAGATATTCACTCCAACCCTAATCTAACACACCCAATTCTAATAATTATCTGGTTGATAAGGTGAATCAGGTAAGCAACAACTGGGGTTGGAGAAAACCTCTTTTTCATACCCAGCATTTTGCAAATCACCCACATAGTGTCATAAATAAATAACACACGCTAAGCTGGGGTCAAATTCCATCTCGACAATACTTTCAGTCAATTCATGACTCGTGTGGGGGATTTCCATGTTTGATTTAACTGACAGACAAGAGTTTGAAATGGATCTGAAGCCTGACATCACCACTAGCCCATTCCCTTTCAGTAGTTATAGATGATCTAAACCACTTGTCAAACTTATTCCACGGAGGGGCAAGTGTCTTCAGGTTCTCTTTCTTCCCTTGTATTTTTGATTGATGAATTAAGGTCACTGATTAGTAAATAACTCCCCTGGATGTCTAGGTCTTAATTGAAAGGAAAAACCAGCAGACACTAGGCCCTCTATATAATGAGATTGACACACCTTCTCTAAAGGTAAATAGGTATCGTAGGTGGGTAATATTAGAAGTCTGGTGTATTTCATCTTATGTGGCCTACATGACATGTTAGACAGAAACTCATTCTGATACAGTTTACTCCACATGATTCCACAGCAAATGCTTGCGTTGTCATATTTCAGGAGGCACACCTGTTTCTTATACATGTTCTACTATAGACTCAGATGGCTTGGCTATGTGAGCCTAGTTATGTTCAACAACTGTTTTAAGGGCATCACTTGTCTTGATCAGTAGAGCATAGGAACATTGACTACAGGGTTGTGCAATGTACCTATAGGAATATATTCTGCAGCACAAACATGCTTTTCTAACATGCGTCAGTTGTAGTTAAGACATCTGCAACATTCCACAACATTGTGTTCTGCTGTACGCGGCCCAACCAGGGGTGTATTCATTAGTTGCAGACCGTTGCAAAACGTTTTGCAACAGACCAAACCTTTTACTGTTTACTCTAGGAACGAAATGGAAGCAAACAGAACCAAACAGCGAGGGACATACCTCAATTTTTCCACTTGGAGAAAATGGTTTCCAACAGCTTACACCCCAGGTGATGTGGATTCCACCCACTCAACAGGCGAGGAGTGTGTTCAGTGGTAAGGTATTTTCTATCTAGACAACCAGGTGGTCTGTTTCTGTTTCCATGTTTTATTTATCATTGAACCGCATCAACCTCTGAATCATAAGGCCTTGTACTGATACACAGATGGAGAGAGGAAGAGAAGTCTTGGAAATACAGCCTGAATCTGTCAAATCGCAAAACTCCTCTCTCTACCTCACACACACACCTATCAACCACAGACACAATGAGCAGACGCCTCCATGCATTGAGCTATGCCGTAACAAACACGCCCCCCTCTGCAGGTATCGTTAGCTAGCCAGCAAGCTAGGTCCTGCCATCCAGACAACGCTTCAAGACAGCCACTTGAAATAAAAAAATATATAAAAATACCCCCAGTCTGTATTGCATGAAAATAGCATTAAAGTATGTTGTTCCATGCAAGCAGACAACAGCGGTGTATGCCATGTTAGACATGTAACATTAGCTACCTATTTGGAAACACCCGGAAATCAGTAGCACACAGTCTCTTGTTCATCACGCTCGAGTCGTTATGTTCGCCACCCGGAAATAGGCATTGTTGGCTATAACTGGGTTAATCATTATTTAATACCAGGGATCGATTATCACCGCGATCTACTGTCCTGTCCACCCGTGCCAGAACAAAAGCGGAACGTAGCTTTGTGTGGCAGCTAGCTAGTGTTAGCTGTCAGTCGCTGAGGCACAACATCCAACTAGCTAACTAAACAAAACAATGAGGCCATTTAGACAAATGGACGTAAGCAAATCTGTTCGTCTGGTTTTGACATATAACTAGTTAACTATGTTCTCCATGTAATGAAGTGTTCGCTAGCCGAATAACGTTAACTAGCTAAAGTCGCATGCCAACCACGGAACTGGTTCCAGTAGCTAGCTAACGTTACCCATTTACCAACAATACACGGCCTCCAAGCCAGAGACCTGTTCAGCCCAGTCCGACACTGGCCAAACCCGGCTCCGAAACCTCCTCTCTGGACCGCACACACCGGTGACCCATTACTAGTACCAGGAGGGGCAGGAGAAGAGCGCTGTCTCCATGACGCGGATATAAGCTAGCTAACAAAGGCCTGAGCTGTCTGGCAAGAGCGGAAGACAGCAACACAACCGGAGGAGGCAAGAGAGGGAGGCGGCAACACAGCCGTTAAAATAACACCCAGAACTCTCGTTCCGGTCCGGTAAAGACAATACACCGGGCGATGTGTGGTTTGATGCGGCTAGCGGGTTTCTGTGCCCACGGGAGAGGGCTACTTACAGGCGGAGAGGGCAGATGGTCGCAGATTTCAGCCCCGGTTCTCTTTCCAGACTTCCAAGCTTTCACTCCGACAACATGGCGGCTCGGAGGGGCTCAGAGACAGGCTGACGCGCTGCATCATGGGAACGGAAGATGGCGAGAGCGGAGCGCGTGCGGTTCATTGCGCCAACCGTTTCACCACTGCCAGTCCTTTGTTATGTGGCTCTGTTGACATGATGTATTCTATCTCACAATCGACAAAAATACAATAATAACCTAAAAATAAACTAAGAAATATACTAATAATTAAGTATCGTGGTCTCTCACAAACACTGGTTTGGTAAGTGTGGACAGTTTATTCCAAGTCCCAGATCACTGGGGCTAATGTTCCCCTATAATAAACATACTGCTATTCCGGTTGGTACAGCATTTTCAGCGGACTATGGCCGTAATGGATGGAGTCCAGCCGCAGCCACGGCAACGTGCTGAGACACACAGGCCCAGAGGGTGTTCACGATCTGGATGCTCTGCTAGACTGGTGGAATGTAAACCAACCAACAGCCATAGTGAAAAGTAGGACGTAGCCTGTTACAACCAAATAAAATACCATTCAACAGTGAAGCTAGTCTAGTGTGTCACTGTCACTAGAATAAAGTAAACCAGGGATGGGCAACTGATGGTGTGGGGGCCACAAAAACCCTGAACTTATCATGAAGGGCCACAGTCAGGGTCGGTTCCAGGCAAGTGACATGTGGTTTTATTGATTTTGGTAGTCATTCTTAGTCAGATATCATATTAACATGAAATAAGTCATAACAAAATGTATAAAATTGCAGAAAACTTGCTTTAAAACTGTAACATTTTCTCTACACCCTAAAGCAAAATGTGTAGAATTGTAGGAAATTAATTTTAAAATGGTGGGTTTCACTCTAGAATGGGGCAACTAAAATGTTTTGCGGCACAGATTTAGAGCTAATTTCCTGCAATTCTATACATTTTGCCATAGGGTGGAGAGAAATCTTTGAAGTTGTTAATATGATATCTGAGTGAGAGTGACTAACAAAATCAATGGGGTCCCCCTGGTCGGTAATTAGACCATGATTGCTACAAGGTTAGGTAGCTGGCTAGACTAAATTCATTTAAAAAATGCTAACATGGCTAATTGAATGACTGTCAGTGACTGACATAAGAGAAAAACTGCTGATGCAGAACCACATTTTGAAATTGCACCTGGTGTATTCTACTATTCTAACTCTCAACAGTAAACTGAGATCCCAAATCAAATTTTTTTTTTCATTTGTGGGAGATTAATCCTCAGGAGACTATATGCAACAACAAATGCATGGTATATCATGGAAAATTATGCTACACTGACCAAAAATATAAAAGCAATTTCAATGATTTTACACTTCATATAAAGAAATCAGTTAATTTTAATACATTTATTAGGCCCTAATCTATGGATTTCATATGACTGGGGAAACAGATATAAATCTATTAGTCACAGATACCTTAAAAAAAAGGTAAGGGCATGGATCAGAAAACCAGTCAGTATCTGGTGTGACCACCATTTGCCTCATGCAGCGCAACACATTTATTTGTATTTATTTAACCTTTATTTAACTAGGCAAGTCAGCTAAGAACACATTCTTAACACATCTCATTTGCATAGAGTTGATCAGGCTGTTGATTGTGGCCTGTTGTCCCATTCCACTTCAATGGCTGTGCGAAGTTGCTGGATATTGGCGGGAACTGGAACACGCTGTAGTACGAGTCAATCCACAGCATCCCAAACATGCTCAATGGGTGACATGTCTAATGAGTATGCAGGCCATGGAAGAAGTGGGACATTTCCAGCTTCCAGGAATTGAGTACAGATCCTTGCGACATGGGACCGTGCATTATCATGCTGAAACATGAGGTGATGGCAGCGGATGAATGGCAGGACAATGGGCCTCAGGATCTCTTCACGGTATCTCTGTGCATTCAAATTGACATCGATAAAATGTAATTGTGTTCGTTGTCCGTAGCTTATGCCTACCCACACCATAACCCCACCGCCACCATGGGGCACTTTGTTCACAATATTGACATCAACAAACTACTCGCCTACACAACGCCATACACACTGTCTGCCATCTGCCAGGTACAGTTGAAACTGGGATTCATCTGTGAAGAGCACACTTCCATCAAAGGTAAGCATTTGCCCACTGAAGTCTGTTAAGACTCCAAACTGCATTCAGGTCAAGACCCTGGTGAGGACGACGAGCATGCAGATGAGCTTCCCTAAAACGGTTTCTGACAGTTTGTGCAGAAATTCTTCAGTTGTGCAAACCCAGTTTCATCGGCTGTCCGGGTGGCTGGTCTCAGATGAGCCCGCAGGTGAAAAAGCCGGATGTGGAGACCCTGGTCTGGCGTGGTTACAAGTGGTCTTCGGTTGTGAGTCCTCACAATGACATTGGAGGTGGCTTATAGTGGAGAAATTAACATTAAATTCTCTGGCAACAGCTCTGGTGGACATTCCTGCAGTCAGCATGCCAAATGCACTCTCCCTCAAAACTAGAGACATCTGTGGCATTGTGCTGTGTAACAAAACTGCACATTTTAGAGTTGCTTTTTATTGTCCCCAGCACAAGGTGCACCTGTATAATGATCATGTTGTTTAATCAGCTTCTTGATAATCAATCCACCTGACAGGTGTGGCATATCTTGGCAAAGGAGAAATGCTCACTAACAATAATGGAAACAAATGTGCTCACAATTTGAGAGAATGAAACATTTCTGGGATCTTTTATACAGGTGTGTGTGTTTGTGTATAGACAACACCAGACTGATTTAATTTAGAAAGTTTCTTTATTTCTCCAAACCCCTCCCCCAATGTCTCCACACACACACACACACACACATACACACACACACACACACGTCTGTCTCACCCAAGTAAACCACTTCAGAAATACAGCCCTCCTATCCTCTCTTCCTTCCTGGAAATGCTCCCTGACCAGACCTATTGTATGTTGGTGAAATAAATCAGTGTCCTTCATATATTCCTTTCATCAATATCATCAGGTCAGGCCAGTGATACTGTATCTTTAGGGATGGAGGGAAGGAAAGAGCGAGTGAATGAATGAAGTGTAAGGAGAGAAGAAAATAAAGGAAGGATAGGAGGGTGTGAGAGAGGACGCATTCTCCCCCAAAGTCAAGGAGGACATTGGGGGAGAATCTCAATTACATACTCCTCACATCATCTCTCTCCTCGCCTATGCAATTGAGATTCTCCCTGGGTCGTCTAAAAGGTGAGAGGAGAAATGTAAAGGGACGTGGCTACATGATCACCCCCTCACCACCAAACAAAAACAACAACCATTCATCAGCCAGATATGTACATGCACAGAATCCCCTATATATTTACCCAGAGACACTAAAGCCCAATCCCTAACCAGTCCATTTTTGCCGTGATTGTGTTTAAACAAAGTCACCCTGTCACAACAGAACTAGGGACAAGTTTGGAATTCGACTGTTCTATTACGACATCATCACATTCTAAAACGACAACATGAAGAGCTGTGCCCCATGTGACTTCGAGGCCCCTTCCACAATAGTTCAGAGGTCATCCAGCTAGTCCTGTAGTGCCACACACACACACACACGCACACACGCACACACACAAAGGTCGCAGGAATGTGGAGAGCCGGTAGGTGCAGTGTTGTCTCAATATCCTCAGTGTCCATTAGGATGTGACCACGCCCAGTGTCTCCCCGCCATCTCCCCCTGCTTCCCCCTAGAACTGCGGGTTCCTCCCTCTGTACATTCACCTCAGGGGTGTCAGTCAGTTTACCCTTGGTTAACACATACACACACGGTTTCACATACACACATAGGTGAGTCTATCGTTCAGTTGTACTGTGACACACAGAGTGAATGTTCTATTCCCATGGCGACTCCGCTTCCCTGCTGAGGTGTTGTCTGATAGGGGCGCCACCTTCACCTACCCAGCACTGAAAGAGAGAATGAAATACAGTTCCAAGGAAAAACTAAAAAAGGTCACACTAAAAAGTAGATATCTTTTGTTGAACCAATTCCCTCCCTAATGGTTAGGGGGTTAGGGATCACCGCGAGGTTAAGGATGAAAGGTTAGAGGTCAGGGGTTACTTACGTGTAGAGGGGCTGCAGTTGGAGGTGGGAGGTCTTCTGAGGAGGCTGGTAACCATAGGAGTCAAAGCCACCAATGAAATCAACTGACAGAGGGAGAAAGATCAAAAGCCGACAGAGCACTCAGATGCAGATGGAACAGTCAGACAGACGGAACACTCAGACAGACGGAACACTCAGACAGACGGAACACTCAGACAGACGGAAGAAAGGTGAGCAACACTCACAGCTATCCTCGTCATCCTGGAAGACTTTGCTCACGTAGCAGGCATACACAATGCCAAAGAGCTGAGGGACAGATAGATAGGATAAGGTTAGTATCATGGTTTGTGTGTGTGTGCGTGTGTGTGTGTGTGCGTGTGTGAGAGATACTCACAGCCAGTAGGACCTGTAGTGCAGAGCTCAACACCTCAATGTACTGGTAGTCAAGGAGACAGCCGGAGACAGTGATGACATGGTGGTCATCAGGGGCAATGCGGGAGTCCAACACTGGTGTTACTAGGCAACCAGGGCCATGCTCCATCCACCATGACCGATGCAGCGATGTGTTGAAAGTCATCAGGAAGTCCCTGTCCTACACACACATATATATTTTAAAACACATGTTATAAACAAACAAATGTTATAAACACATTCTAAATACATAAACACACATTATCAACATGCTATAAACAAACACATCTCTTACCTGAGACAAGTGTCCCACCTCCAGGTAGAAACAGATGATAAAGGAGTTCCATCCCACCCACAGCACCAACCACACTGCATACTGACAGACACAGAGACAAAAGGGGTGAGTGCGTGTGTGTTAAATAAACACTACATGACCAAAAGTATGTGGACACCTGCTCATTGAACATCTCATACCATAATCATGGGCATTAATATAGAGGTGGTCCCCCCTTTGCTGCTATAACAGTCTCCACTCTTCTGGGAAGGCTCATTAACTAGATGTTGGAATATTGCTGCGGGGATTCATCCACAAGAGCATTAGTGAGGTCGGGCAATGATGTTGGGCGATTAGGCCTGGCTCGCAGTCGGCGTTCCAATTCATCCCAAAGATGTTCAACGGGGGCATTGTCATGCTGAAACAGGAAAGGGCCTTCCCCAAACTGTTGCCACAAAGTTGGAAGCACAGAATCGTCTAGAATGTCATTGTATGCTGTAGTGTTAAGATTTCCCTTCACTGGAATTAAGGGGCCAAGCCCACAACATGATAAACTGCCCCAGACTATTATTCCAAACTTTATAGTTGGCTCTATGCATTGGGACAGGTAGCGTTCTCCTGGCATCCGCCAAACCCAGATTTGTCCGTTGGACTGCCAGGTGGTGAAGTGTGATACATCTCTCCAGAGAACACGTTTCCACTGCTCCAGAGTCCAATGGTGGCGAGCTTTACACCACTCCAGCCGACGCTTGGCATGTGCATGGTGATCTTAGGCTTGTGTGCGGCTGCTCAACCATGGAAACCCATTTCATGAAGCTCCTGACGAACAGTTATTGTGCTGACGTTGCTTCCAGAGGCGGTTTGGAACTCGGTAGTGAGTGTTGCAACCAAGGACATATGATTCTTACGCACTACGTGCTTCAGCACTTGGTGGTCCCGTTCAGTGAGCTTATGTGGTCTACCACTTCGCGGGTGAGCCGTTGTTGCTCCTAGACATTTCCACTTCACAATAACAGCACTTAAAGTTGACCCGGGACAGCTGTAGCAGGGCAGAAATTTGCCGAACTGACTTTTTGGAAAGGTGGCATCCTATGACGGTGCCACGTTGAAAGTCACTGAGCACTTTAGTAAGGCCATTCTACTGCCAATGTTTGTCTATGGAGACTGCATGGCTGTGTGCTTGGTTTTATACACCTGTCAGCAACGGGTGTGGCTGAAATAGCCAAATTCACTCATTTGAAGGAGCGTCCACATACTTTTGTATATATAGTGTATGCATGCATGTCTCACCAGAATGAGGTAGCGAGATCTGAACTGCACGGTTCCAAAGATCCCCAGTATGACGGCCATGATGTGGAGGAAGTTGGCCAGGATAGGAGCCCACTGGTAGCCCAGGAAGTCAAACACCTGTCTCTGTAGTGCTGCCATCTATACACACACAGGTATATTTTTACTAAAAGAGTCCACCAGTACTTCTAGAGGATTGGCATGGTATTACATTGTTACAGTTTCACACACAAACACACAGATAAGGAAACAACTGTCTTTCTCACACACACCACACAGTCTGCCAGTTGTTTCCATGGAAACTGCCAGGAGCACCAGCTGAGGGTGCCAGGAGCACCAGCTGAGGGACTACCCACCCCCCCCCCACACACACTAATAAACTCCCCAAATGACTGAAAATATGCTGTATTCCACTGTCACAATATATCACCAAAAAAATAAGCACACACATACACCAACTATAGCACACCACCACACACACTATTCTTGTCAGAAAATAAAAGTAGAAATGAAAAACTGGAAATGAAAGTTGAGAGACCGATAGAGCAGGAGGACAGCGAGAGGAGAGGAAGCTCCCTTGTTTTCCTGCTGTTACTTCCAAAAGCTGAAGGGTTTCTTTTCACGTGGTCTCCCAGAATACAGTGATCACCACACCCACCGTGTGGTTGCCAATAATACCAATAATGTGACACACACAGCTAGTTGTTTTGAAACACTTTTCAGTTAGTCAGACCAGCACTCCCTCTCAGTTACACACACAGATTCGTTGAATGAAAGAGGAAAGGAATAGGGATATAGTCAAAATATGGTCAACAACAACACCTTTTCTCATTCTCCCAATCACATTTCACCTCACCCCAACACACTCACCAGCTGCAGTGAACATATCGCCACCAGCGTGCATCTCCCGTCACAATTCCCCATCTTGGAGTGGTCTGGACGCGGCTTGGAGCCACAAAGGCTCCGGGGAAAGGACGGGTGGTCACCGGTCAGATCCAGACTGGCTGCCCGACTCAGATCACACCATGCCCGGCCAGATCTCGCCTGGACCCCGGCCTCTCGGTTCTTCTAGTTACGGATGACTCCTTGAGATACGTTAATCACACCGACACCAACCCATCCCGACCCGCCGTGATCATTCTGTCGGTGTGGGTAGGTAAAGGTGGCTGTGGTTCGCCGGAGGTGTCCTCTTCACGCGGCGAGGTCTGCGGTCCGACCACTAGGTAACGATTACGAATCGCCTCGAGCCGGCCACACCTTCCGGTTGGTAGCGAAAGGAGGGGGCGATAACCACACAGACAGACACAAAGAAAGACGGAAAGCTGTCATAACGGAGCAGGTCTCGCGGGTTAACGGGTAAACATAAGCATAATATGATAATGGATAACACGGGGAGGGAGGGAGGGAGAGGAATGAAATGAGCCGATGGAGGTGGCCAACTGCCTGGGATGGCTAAATGAAATATGCCACGCACCGACACATACAAAGCGGAATTGTGACTCACGGTTGGTTTTCAAGACGTTTGCGTTGCTTTCCCGTTCTCCGTCAACGGACGGTTTATCGGTAGGCCTCGGATGGCGTAATGCTAAAAACCAAGACTTCTCTGTCTCGCGGTGTCTTTGTCAACAATCGGTGGTGCCTGCCGGGGTGGGCGCGAGAAGGGGGGTCGATGAGGGTACATTGCAAGCCCCCCTCATTTCAAATGAGGAACTGGGCCGTGTTCCATGATGGCGATCACTGATTTGACATGATGGGATTGGCGAAAGTAAATTAGAGACCCACTAAATTGATTTTACCTTCCAAACTTTGTCAAATAAATGATAAACTAAAAGGAGAGGGAGGAAGGAAGCAATTTTAAAGTAGCCGAAATGGGCCCCTGTATTCTGCAGACTGCATGGGGAATCACCGCTGGTCAGCTCATTAGGCAATGAAGATTAACAAAGGCTGTATTTCTGAGTTAAACTGACCAAGACGCACCTCCAACAACACATAACACCTCACACAATTCTACCCCAAAACAATTGATCTCAACCACTGGCATATGGGATTTTTTTATGTGAGAGTTGACGCTGCCCTGTGATAAATAGTTCCCATTCTGTCAAAGGAAGGGGGGTAAAATATTTTGCTTGTCCATTCCCAGCGAGCCTCTCCAGGGTGCTGTTGGAGACACATCAGTGCGACGCTCCACCAACGTTCCGTCAAATAAAAACATGAATAGAAATCATGTAGCAGATATAGGAGATGGTAGAAAGAGTATGTGGCCAGACATTTTACGTCATCTAGGTTTCTCCGATCAAATAGCCTCACCTAAATGGCGCCCAATCAAGTAACAAACACATCCTAAAAACAGGACAGGTCAGAGTAAAATGGGCAAATGGATTGGACAATCACAACTGTTGTCCAGGTGGGGCAGAACATATAGGACCGGCCCTGTGGGGAGTGGAACCGGGGAGCGCGAGGCATTCAGCAGAGACAAAAGAAACAGGACTAGCAGCGAATACAAATAAAATAACGGAATTACCGGGTAGAAATAGGAGTGAGAATAATACAATATCTACGTCCATGCTCTATAATGGTAGGCAGCTAGTGGTTAAATAATTAAAATACATTTGCATAAACTAAATAATGTATTACTTTGATTAGATTGCTCAATTTTGATGTAATATTCTAAAACTCTCAATTTAACCTTATGGCCATTTAAACCCCTATTTGGTTGTATGGCTGTGTTTATTAACAGTGTGACAGTTTAACAAAAGGACAGGCTTACATACTAATAGTTTCAGAGTAAAGACATGTACAACACACACAAACATTCAGCTTCAACAAGAACAGGAAACGGAAGAACAACATTTTTCCAGGAAGAACAAAACATTTTCAGAAGTAGTTTATTAAGAGAAATACAAAAAAAATACAGGTGTTGGTAGTTGTGACTGGAAATTATAAACTCAAAATACTGTCTCATTATTAAATAAACAGAAGCATATAAAAGTACAGAGTACTGATCATTCACACAACGGAGCAGAACACACATGCTCAGATGTACACACAATTGCCTTCTCTCTCTCACACACACACACACACACACACACACACACACACACACACACACACTACTGAATCTCTCCCATGTAGAGTCTCTTGTCACTGGCACCAGAGAGGACTGTGGGAAAGTAAAAAAAATCTTTAAAAAACTTTTAGAGAGAGAGACTAAGCACTCAATGGAAAAAAGCAATAGAAAGAGGGAGAGTGTGTGAATAGTCAGACAGATATAAAGTCATCTCACCAATAGGCTCCTCAGGGTGGAAGGCGACCTCGTTGACTGACCCAGCATGGCCTGGCAGCTTGTACAGGATCCTACGAGACGTGGTGTCCCACACATATACAAACCTGGACATACACACAGCTTATAAAGGATCATAAAAGAGTGGATTGGTGCATTTATGTTGAGGTTTTGTACTACGGAGAGTGTGTGTGTGTGCTCACCTGTCGGCTGAGCCTGCTGCAATCTTGCTGCCGTCAGAGGACCAGGAACACCTCAGAAGGTTCTGCAGACACAGCAATGCATTATAAACAAAACCTATACAGTGTATTAACATGCCATAACCATGCTATAGCAGGCCACTAGGCTTATCAAACATGATATGAGCACAAATATTGACACTCACACTGAAAGTCTTTTGTCCAGTTCCAAAATCAAAACACTTGAACCTCATACTCTCTGGTCAAAGGTATTTTATTTACCTTCTCAAAGTTGTGAATGTTCCCCTGGAATATCTTCACACACCTCTCCTTGGGAGCGAATGGACGGACGTCCCAAATACGTACTGCAGGACAACACACACATTTGTACACATAATCAAGTACTGTAAACACACACAGTTGGCGATAGAAACACAAGTGTTTTGCTACACCCGACAACTGCTAGACACGTGTATGTGACCAATAAAAATTTGATTTGTAAACACACACAATGTATCTCACACAAACACACATACCTTTAAATATGACCCACCCACTGACCTGTGTTGTCCATGGAGTTGGAGAGGAGGTAGGATCCCTCTGAGCTCAGGCTGAGTCCAGTCAGAGAATCACCATGACCATGCATACTGTAGACCAGCTTATTCTGCCTCAGGTCCCACACCTACACACACACAGGAGTTCATCACTGTATGACACAGTAGCCTTGCCTCCTGGTAGGATCCAGGCCCGTAGCCACAAAGAATCTCAGAGTTGGAGTGCTGATTTAGGATCTGTTCATATAATATTTTTCATTATGATCTAAAAGGCTAAACTAACCTTAGATCAGCACTCCTACTGAGATAATTTGTGGACATGGGCCCAGGTCTTTCTTTCACACTATCAAAACCCACACATGTACCTTGATGTGGTTGTCGATGCCTCCAGACAGGATCTGGTCGCTGGTGTCGTTGAATGTGACGGCCAACACCTGGTAGGTGTTCTGGAAGGTATGGACCGCCCCCTTCTTACGGATGTCCCACAGCTACAACACACACACACACTGTTAACACAACACACACACACACTGTTAACACAACACACACACACTGTTAACCACGCACACACTTAACACAACACAACACACACACAGTTAACACAACACACACGCACTGTTAACACAACACACACACACTGTTAACACAACACACTGTTAACACAACACACACACACTGTTAACAAACACAACAATATCCTAATTACAGTTGTCCTTCACTTACAACATTCAACCAACACTCAGAAAGGTTGTGCAGGGTAGGCTTTAGTTCCAGCTCAGTGTTAACACACCTGATTCAATAAATCCACTGCTCATAAGAGAACTTGATCAGGTAATCAGGCATGTTAGTAGTGCTGGAATAGACCTAAAGCCTGCACACACAGTAGTTGTCTAAAACCAGGTTTGAAGAACACTGGCTGAATGAATGCAGTCTGTGGTAGGCATGGTTACCCTGACAGTTCCGTCGTCACTGCCGGTACAGACGAGCTGGGGTCCGCGTCGAGCAGGGTAGCAGGAGTTAACGAAGGAGGTGTGGCCTTTCAGACGCTTGATTCTCTCGCCCGTCTCACTGTCCCACACTCCCACGGTCTTATCTGTACTGGCACTGAACAGCAGGCTGCACACACACAGGTGGGGCGTTAAACACACGTGATATTGACCCAACAACGACATCACGTTTTTGCCGGACCTGAGTGTGTGTGTGTGAATGTATATCCTACCTGCCGTCTGTGTTGTAGTGAAGCTCCATCACAGCTCCACTGTGTCCCTTCAGGGTTGCAAAGTTATCACAGTCCCCATACACATTCCACATCACTGTAGAGAGAGAGGGGGATAAGTTATCACAGTCCCCATACACATTCCACATCACTGTAGAGAGAGAGGGGGATAAGTTATCACAGTCCCCATACACATTCCACATCACTGTAGAGAGAGAGAGGGGGATAAGTTATCACAGTCCCCATACACATTCCACATCACTGTAGAGAGAGAGGGGGATAAGTTATCACAGTCCCCATACACATTCCACATCACTGTAGAGAGAGAGAGGGGGGGATAAGTTATCACAGTCCCCATACACATTCCACATCACTGTAGAGAGAGAGAGGGGGGGATAAGTTATCACAGTCCCCATACACATTCCACATCACTGTAGAGAGAGAGAGGGGGATAAGTTATCACAGTCCCCATACACATTCCACATCACTGTAGAGAGAGAGAGGGGGATAAGTTATCACAGTCCCCATACACATTCCACATCACTGTAGAGAGAGAGAGGGGGATAAGTTATCACAGTCCCCATACACATTCCACATCACTGTAGAGAGAGAGAGGGGGGATAAGTTATCACAGTCCCCATACACATTCCACATCACTGTAGAGAGAGAGAGGGGGGGATAAGTTATCACAGTCCCCATACACATTCCACATCACTGTAGAGAGAGAGAGGGGGGATAAGTTATCACAGTCCCCATACACATTCCACATCACTGTAGAGAGAGAGAGGGGGATAAGTTATCACAGTCCCCATACACATTCCACATCACTGTAGAGAGAGAGGGGGGGGGATAAGTTATCACAGTCCCCATACACATTCCACATCACTGTAGAGAGAGAGAGGGGGATAAGTTATCACAGTCCCCATACACATTCCACATCACTGTAGAGAGAGAGAGGGGGGGATAAGTTATCACAGTCCCCATACACATTCCACATCACTGTAGAGAGAGGGAGATGGATGAGTGTGGCCAGTTAAGTCAAGTGAGCGAGAGTATTGTGTGTGTGCGCATGTGTGCGCGTGCGTGTGTGCGTGCGTGTGTGCGTGTGGTGTGTGTGTGTGCGTGTGTGGTGTGTGTGCGTGTGTGTGTGTGTGTGCGTGGTGTGTGTGCGTGGTGTGTGTGTGTGCGTGTGTGTGTGTGCGTGTGTGTGCGTGTGCGTGGTGTGTGTGTGTGTGCGGTGTGTGTGTGTGTGTGCGTGTGTGTTGTGTGTGGTGTGTGTGCGTGGTGTGTGTGTGTGTGCGTGTGTGTGTGTGTGCGTGTGTGTGTGTGTGTGTGTGCGTGGTGTGTGTGCGTGTGTGTGTGTGCGTGGTGTGCGTGGTGTGTGTGTGTGTGCGTGTGTGTGTGTGCGTGGTGTGTGTGTGTGTGTGTGCGTGGTGTGTGTGTGTGTGTGCATGCACACACTGCCTTCTATTCAGACCCCTTGACTTTTTCCACATTGTTACGTTAGTCTTATTTCTAAAATGGATTAAATAAAAAAATCCCTCAATCTCAACACAATACCCCATAATGACAAAGCAAAACCAGTTATCTTTTTACATTTTAGCAAAACGCATTAAAAATAAAAACACTGAAATATTACATTTACATAAACATTCAGACCCTTTACACCTTTGGCAGCGATTGCAGACTCCAGTCTTCTTGGGTATGACGCCACAAGCTTGGCACACCTGTATTTAGAGAGTTTCTCCCGTTTGTGACGACCCTCCCACTCTGTCTGCCGTATTCTCTCTTCACTCTCGTTTTCCTTAATAGGATGTAGGTGGGCGGAGCCGGGAGGGTGGTGAAATGGGACACCTGGGTCCGGGTGTGTCCCGGGATAAATACACCTCTTCCCCATTCATTGAAGCGATTCTCCATGCAGACACACCGTTTGATTTTGGTTGTTGCATATTTTTTGTGTGTCCGTTTTGTTTGCACCTTTCAACACCCTTCATTATCACATCTATGCATGCAACCACTCACACTACATACACCAATGTTTATTGTATATAGGCTACTTGAGTTATTAAATATATTTTTGTTATTCCTTATCTCCACGTTGTCTCCCTTTTTGTTCCTGGCTTCAAGACGGTTCGTGACACATTCTTCTCTACAGATCCTCTCAAGCGGTCAGATTGGATGGGGAGCATTGCTGCACAGCTATTTTCAGGTCTCTCCAGATATATTCGATCGGGTTCAAGTTCGGGTTCAGGCTGGGCCACTCAATGACATTAAGACTTGTCCCGAAGCCACTCCTGCGTTGTCTTGGCTGTGTGCTTAGGGTCGTTGTCTGAGGTCCTGAGCAGGTTTATCAAGTATTTCTCTGTAATTTGCTCCATTCATCTTTCCCTTGAGCCTGACTAGTCTCCCAGTGCCTAGAGCTGAAAAACATCCCCACAGCATGATGCTGCCACCACCATGCTTCACCGTAGGGATGCTGCCAGGTTTCCTCCAGGCGTGACGCTTGGCATTCAGGCCAAAGAGCTCAATCTTGGTTTCAACAGACCAGAGAATCTTGTTTCTCATGGTATGAGAGTCTTTAGGTGCCTTTTGGCAAACTCATAGTGGGCTGTCATGTGCCTTTTACTGAGGAGTGGCTTCCGTCTTGCCACTCTACCATAAAGGCCTGATTGGTGGAGTGCTGCAGATATGGTTGTCCTTCTGGAAGGTTCTCCCATCTCCACAAAGGACCTCTATCAGAGTGACCTTCGGGTTCTTGGTCACCAAGCCCTTCTCCCCCAATTGCTCAGTTTGGCCGGGCGGCCAGAGTCTTGGAGGTTCCAAACTTCTTCCATTTAAGAATGATGGAGGCCACTGTGTTCTTGGGGTCCTTCAATGCTGCAGAATGTTTTTGGTACCCTTCCCCAGATCTGTGTCTCGACACTATTCTGTCTCGGAGCTCTACGGACAATTCCTTCAACCTCATGGCTTGGTTTTTGCTCTGACATGAACTGTCAACTGTGGGACCTTACATAGACAGGTGTGTGCCTTTCCAAATCATGTCCAATCAATTGAATATTTATTTAACCTAGGCAAGTCAGTTAAGAACAAATTCTTATTTACAATGACGGCATACACCGGCCGATGCTGGGCGAATTGTGCGCCGCCCTATGGGACACCCAATCCTGGCCGGTTGTGATACAGCCTGAAATCAAACCAGGGTCTGTAGTGATAGCTCTAGCACTTAGATGCAGTGCCTTGCGCCACACAGGAGCCCAACACGGGAGCCACAGGTGGACTCCAATCAAGTTGTAGAAACACCAAGGTTGATCAATGGAAACAGGATACACCTGAGCTCAATTTCAAGTCACATAGGAAAGGATCTGGAAACGTATGTACATTTATTATGTATTTCTGGAAAAAAATATTTAATCAATTTCAGAATATGGCTGTAATGTAACAAAATAGGGGAAAAGTCAAGGGGTCTGAATACTTTCCAAATGCGCTGTGTGTGTGAGACACAAACAGTACCAGTCAAAAGTTGACACACCTACACATTCAAGGGTTTCTTTATTTTTCCTATTTTCTACATTGTAGAATAGGGAAGAGATCAAAACTATGAAATAACACATTGAATCATGTAGTAACCAAAAAGTGTTAAACAAATCAAAATATATCACCACCCTTTGCCTTGATGACAGCTTTGCACACTCTTGGCATTCTCTCAACCAGCTTCATGAGGTAGTCACCTGGAACACGTTTCAATTAACAGGTGTGCCTTGTTAAAAGTTAATTTGTAGAATTTCTTTCCTTCTTAAAACGTTTGAGCCAATCAGTTGTGTTGTGACAAGGTAGGGGTGGTATACAGAAGATAGCCCTATTTGGTAAAAGACCAAGTCATATTATGGCAAGAACAGCTCAAATAAGCGAAGAGAAACGACAGTCCATCATTACTATAAGACATGAAGGTCAGTCAATACGAAACATTTCAAGAACTTTGAAAGTTTCCTCAACTGCAGTTGCAAAAACCATCAAGCGCTATGATGAAACTGGTTCTCATGAGGACCGCCACAGGAAAGGAAGACCCAGTGTTACCTCTGCTGCAGAGGATAAGTTCATTAGAGATACCAGCCTCAAATTGCAGCCAAAATAAATGCTTCACGGAGTTCAAGTAAGAGACACATCTCAACATAAACTGTTCAGAGGAGACTGCGTGAATCAGGCCTTCATGGCCGAACTGCTGCAAATAAATGGATGAATGGATGATGGATGATCTCTGCATGTGTGGTTCCCACCGTGAAGCATGGAGGAAGAGGTGTGATGCTGTGGGGATGCTTTATTTTGAATTCAAGGCACACTTAACCAGCATGGCTACCACAGCATTCTGCAGCAATACACCATCCCATCTGGTTCACACTTAGTGGGACTCTCATTTGTTTTTCAACAGAACAATGACCCAAAACACACCTCCAAGCTGTGTAAGGGCTATTCGACCAAGGAGAGTGATGGAGTGCTGTATCAGATGACCTGGCCTCCACAATCACCTGACCATCTCAAATGGTTTGGGATGAGTTGGACCGCAGAGTGAAGGAAAAGCAGCCAACAAGAGCTCAGTATATGTGGGAACTCCTTCAAGACTGTTGGAAAAGCATTCCTCATGAACCTGGTTGAGAGAATGCCAAGAATGTGCAAAGCTGTCATTGGCAAAGGGTGGCTACTTTGAATAATCTAAAATATATTTTGATTTGTTTAACACTTTGTTTGTTACTACATTATTCCATGTCTTATGTCATAGTTTTGATGTCTTCACTATTATTCTACAATGTAAAAAAAAAAAAGAAGACCCTTGAATGAGTAGGTGTGTCCAAACTTTTGACTGGTACTGTATGTATACACACACTCATATATATATATATATATATATATATATATATATATATATATATATATATAAATAAATAAATAAATAACTCACAGATGAGCCTGTCATAGCCAGAGGAGGCCAATGTGGCTCCATTGGGATGGAACTTGCAGCAGTAGACCTCTCCCTCATGGCCACACATCAGCATGATGGGAGCCTGCAAGCTGGAGCTGCGGGGAGGGCCCTGGAGAGGGGACATGTTAGATCATCATATCAGACAGACAGACAGACAGACAGACAGACTACTCTCAGAGCGTTACTGTATGTGCATTGATCACTAACAATCCCGGTATCGATTAAACTAGCTGATAAAGTAAAACAATTCTACTTGCTATCAGAATAAGTTTTCTGCTAGCAGTACATGCATTGGATAGCCTTAACTAGTAAACAAGTTCATATCTCAGTCACAGCTTATCAAAGCTGCAATTGAGGTGATTTTCCGGTTACTAGTTGAAAGACTGAAAACATTGGTAGTTAACAACTCTCTGAAGCTAACTAGCGAAATTGAACTTCCCCCTTGTTGTATTTTGATGTCCCCCTCCTTTCTTACCACGGCCACCAGTTGTTGTGACTGTGCCGCGGCGATCAGCTCCGTCCTGGGCCTCTTGACTCCACCGGTAGGAACCAAAGCCATGTCCCCCGGTCTCTTCTTTGGCTCAATCATGGTTTAACAACTCAATAAACAAGATGGTGTATAACAGAAATCGACTTAAATGAATGAACTTCTTTCAACAAACCGCTTTCGACACAAGTACGAAGTGAAGAGCGGCCAGAAGTACGTCCGGTTCTCAGCGCGATTGATTGGTTCGCCGCTCCTCTGTTAAACGTTGATTGGTTATCATTGTTGTTGACCATGGCCCGTGAACCGGAAGAAAACATCTGAAACAGACTACAAAAATAAATACTCGGCACACAAGGTAGCTATAATATATAATAATGTTTATATAAACGTGTGTAGGTGCGGATTAAGATTTGATTGCTACATATCTCCCTATAAGAAGTCTATATACGTATATTTGCCCCTTGTCTAAAGTAGGGCAAGCTAACAACGCCAAGGCTACTAGCCATAGGCTTTATAAGGTCGCTAGCCAGCCAGCCCATCAATCTATCTAGTGCTTAAAAACAGGAAAAGGTAAAACGGCTACATTTTGAATCAGTTTGCCACCCTCAGCAACATACTGCTTGTTGGCAAAGTTACTCTGGCTGCTTACAGTAGCTAGTTGACCCCAGAGTCAGCCATGTATTCTATACTGTATGCATAGCTATTTAACATATTGCCTAGTCAGACACTGTTCCAGCTGGCTGATAAACAGTGTCTACCTCGCCATCTTTTCTTTTTCAAATCTTGTCTCATTGATTGAGACAAGTTGGTGTCCACCCCAAAGTGCTGCACGTCATGATGACACTCGTCAGTCTCGATCAATGAGAGAATATTTGAAATAGACAAGATGGCGGCGTACACATTGTTGGATTACATCATGGAGCAAAAAAATGATTATATTTAATAACAGAGCATTTTCTAAATTCAAACGAACCCCCTGCAACTAGACATAGATGTTTAAAAGACTTGGTGTCTTCCAAGTCAGGAACTAAGGAAGTATCGCCAAGTCAAGGTTGGTAGAACATTCTGTGCTAGCTAGTTAGATCAGTGATTACTCAGAACAAGGCATTAAGAAGGAGGAAGGGTACACAGTTTCAAAGCAGAGTGCCAAAATACATAACCAGACGTATTCAATGGGGTGCAACATTACAGAATGTTTAGATTGAGGTGTTGCACACAGTCTCCACATGATGATCATCTCCTTACCTAACCCAGTTGTCCTCCTGTGTGTCTGCAGGGAGAGAGTTATACTGTGAGTCGCCATCATCATCATGGCAGACTTCGACCATGACCAGCAGGAGCCTGCAGGACTAGATGGCTTGCCAGCCATGTACAGTATTGTGAAGGGAGAGGTGGCTTCTGTACAGACCTACGGAGCCTTCATCAAGATTCCTGGCTACAGGAAGCAGGGTAGGCTTAAGGCATCAGCATGCTTCAGTTCGGCTGGCGCCTTGAACGAGTGTGCTCGCATACTCCCTTAAAAGACCTTTGCTTAGAAAATGAGAAAAAAGCAGCAATAGTACTGTTTGTCCATTTTGAGACGCTGTAGCCAGTATACTTCCTCAAAATAGTCAGAATTAATCTAACATAACTCAAGAAATCTGTCATTAATTTGGAGATCTTAGTCATGCAATTTTACATTTAATTAATGTTTGGTGCATTCTTTCCCCCCCCCCAAAAAATGTGCATGAAAACCTGTTCTCTCATTGAATAACAACAAGGACTTTATTGAAGAATTCCTACTGTTGACCAATCACTGATGAAGCGGTGTAGACTTTGGCTCCCGAACTACAGCTGGCCTCGAGAAAAAACTTACCGAAGTCCAAGATGAACAGAAACGTCACAAAATGTTGCCATGATATATGCACAAACTCTTCCAAATTGTTTCGGCTGGGAAGCATGCGGACACCTTTGGGCATCTTTCACTTTACAATATCTTTAACTTCATGATCTCTTTCTGTGTTATAATATCTTTGTCTGTTTTGAGTATTACGGTTTCTACTGAAGCACTACTCTTTCTCCTCACTTTCTACCTCTTCCCTCTATCTCTCCCACTTTCTCTCTTCTCGCTCTCTCTCAGGGTTGGTCCATATCAGTGAGTTGTCAGCCTGTAGGGTTGAGAATGTTGCAGAAGTCGTCGACGTGGGAGAGCAGGTGTGGATCAAGGTCATCGGGAGAGAGGTAACACGCAGACACATACACGTAAATAAACTCCATCTCTCCCTAATGAGAAAATGGTTCCGAACATGGCCTTACCTCCATCTTTCTCAGATGCGTGATGACAAGGTGAAGCTCTCCTTCTCAATGAAAGCTGTCAATCAAGGAACAGGGAAAGACCTGGACCCCAACAATGTCATAGCAGAGTATGTATTTGTGTCTGTCTGGGTGCACTGATACGATGATTGGCTATTGCTGTTGTTTTCAACTGTGTGTGTGTGTGTGTGTGTGTGTGTGTGTGTAGGCAGGATGAGCGGAGGCGTAGACAGTTCAAAGATGGCACAGGACGGAGGATCACATTGGAGGCTGTACTCAACACCACCTGCAAGAAGTGTGGCTGCAAAGGTACAGCCACAACATTACTGCAACATGAACAATAGGGGTGGGGGGGTTGAAATATTTTCACTATTCCAATAGTATCATGAATTTCTTGGATATTCAAAACCTGCGCGTACTATAGCTGCAGCTGTGAGCGAACAGACTGAGGAAGAGCGAGAGACGCCAAGGCAACTCAGCTACAGCCATGACTAGCTAACTTGTAGCAGCCACAATATTATTTATCATCCCATTTAAGTGCCTTTCTTGACTGGAGTAGCCTAGAGAAGCTAGCTAGCTAAACTAATTGAGGCCACATGCTGCGCTCACTCCTCAACCCCATTCAGATAAAACAGCCTACCTGTTGGTTTCTCGTTGTAGCCTACTCCTCATTTCGCAGACTTTAATTCCGTAATATAATTCCATCTTGCATTGCGTTAGTGAACTCACTCCACTTGCAACACATTGAGCCGCTTTGATTGGCTAACATAAACGACAAGCTACACGCGTGAAGGCTACCAGTCTTTTTATGGGCGTACCGTGCACGTCATAAAAACAACATTGAAAAGTTTTTTTATTAAATTAATAATTTGAAATGTCCAGGTATGTCCTTGTATGTAACAATGTCACATGGGTATTTTAATTCAGAAAAAAAAATTCTGTGTTATAATAGGCCTTTAATAAAATGTTATCACAAAAATGAATACTCACAAGTATTCAAATACTAATGTCCGTTCGGATATTCAAATAACCGTTCATATCCCTAATGAACACATTCTCAAGACAAACGGATTCAACTAATCCTGAAGACCTTCAATCAATCCTTGAATTATGTGTGTTTGGAACTGGACTGGAACAAAAGCCTCTACACACTGGCCCCTGTTGCTTACCTCCATCCTAATGTAGCGTATGATGTTTCTCTCTCTTTCTCTTTCTTTCTCTCTCTTTCTCTCTCTGGTCTCTTTGCTAAGGACTGTTTCTCTTTCTCTCAGGTCACTTCGCTAAGGACTGTTTATCTCTTTCTCTCATGTCTCTTTGCTAAAGACTGTTTATCTCTTTCTCTCAGGGCACTTTGCTAAGGACTGTTTCTCTCTCTCTCAGGTCACTTCGCTAAGGACTGTTTATCTCTTTCTCTCAGGTCACTTCGCTAAGGACTGTTTATCTCTTTCTCTCATGTCTCTTTGCTAAAGACTGTTTATCTCTTTCTCTCAGGGCACTTTGCTAAGGACTGTTTCTCACTCTCTCAGGGCACTTTGCTAAGGACTGTTTCTCACTCTCTCAGGTCACTTCGCTAAGGACTGTTTATCTCTTTCTCTCAGGGCACTTTGCTAAGGACTGTTTCTCACTCTCTCAGGTCACATCGCTAAGGACTGTTTCTCACTCTCTCAGGTCACTTCGCTAAGGACTGTTTATCTCTTTCTCTCAGGGCACTTTGCTAAGGACTGTTTCTCACTCTCTCAGGGCACTTTGCTAAGGACTGTTTCTCTCTCTCTCAGGTCACTTCGCTAAGGACTGTTTATCTCTTTCTCTCAGGGCACTTCGCTAAGGACTGTTTCTCTCTCTCTCAGGTCACTTCGCTAAGGACTGTTTATCTCTTTCTCTCAGGGCACTTCGCTAAGGACTGTTTATCTCTTTCTCTCAGGGCACTTCGCTAAGGATTGTTTCTCTTTCTCTCAGGGCACTTTGCTAAGGACTGTTTCTCGGCCCCAGGGCTGCAGTATGATCTGATACCTGAGGAGGGCGATGATGAGCCACAGCAGCTACAGAAAGAACCTATCAACCCCAACCTCATCCCACTAGCAGTCCGCAAAACCCAACCTCCACAGGACTCACACAAGAAGAAGAAAAAGGAGAAAAAAGAGAAAAAGGTAAGGACCACAGTGACATAGAACTCAAGGTTTTATATTCCTGTCTCCATGGTAAGGCTTGATTGGTGCCA
Source organism: Salmo trutta (assembly GCF_901001165.1). Lineage (NCBI taxonomy): Eukaryota > Metazoa > Chordata > Actinopteri > Salmoniformes > Salmonidae > Salmo > Salmo trutta. Next base: position 24,058,089 of record NC_042990.1, read on the forward strand.
TGGGGTATTTATCAATAGTCTACAGTGGCTCTTTCTCCCTCTCTCAATTCAATGGGCTTTATTGGTATGAGAAACTTGTTGACATTGCCAAAGCAAGTGAAATAGATAATAAACAATTAAATATGAACAGTAAACATTACTCAAGTAAAAAAAAAAATAGACATTTCAAATGTCATTATGGCTATAGACAGTGTTATAATGATGTGCAAATAGTTAAAGTACAATATGGGTTGTATTTACAATGGTGTTTGTTCTTCCCTGGTTGCCCTTTTCTTGTGGCAACAGGTCACAAATATTGCTGCTGTGATGGCACACTGTGGTATTTCACCCAATAGATATGGGAGTTTATCAAAATTGGATTTGTTTTGGAATTATTTGTGGGTCTGTGTAATCTGAGGGAAATATTTGTCTCTAATATGGTCATACATTTGGCAGGAGGTTAGGAAGTGCAGCTCAGTTTCCACCTCATTTTGTGGGCAGTGTGCTCTCTCTTGAGAGCCAGTCTGTCTTATGTCTCTCTCGTGCGAGGTATTTATCGCTCCTGTAAAATGTAACACTTGGGTTAACACCCCCTGGTGATCATGTCTCTCTGTCCTGAGAGAAGTTGCATCAGTGACGCATTGCAGAATAACCAACATTTTAAATAGATGATTCATGTAGTGATATGGATATAAAACTCTAGCAGTTTGATTCTTCTTTCTTGTCTTTCATTGCTTCTCTCTCCTCCCCTTTCCTCAGGAGAAGAAGGGGAAGAAGAAGAAGAGGAAGAGAGAGAGGAAGGAGTCCGAAAGTGACAGCAGCAGCAGTGGACCCAGTCAGGCCAAGAGAGGGCGCCATGACGACAAAGAGGACAGAAAGAAGAAGAAACACAAGAAACACAAGTCCCACAAACACATCTGAGACTGATCTGACGGACTGACACACATACATTGCACTAAACACACACAAATTGCACTGTAGACACACATACACACAGTTAAACTGTGAACACGCACATACACAGCGTAGACTTGGATGGACACACACACACAACAGTCAGAAGCCCCTCATAGCCCCTTGCCCCTACCGTCTGACACATGCAGATCCATAGAAACCTGATAGGTGTTAGCAATATGGCAGCTTCCCTGAGCCCATCGGAAAGTGAAGTATATATTGCACCTATCCAGTTCCCTCAGATCTACCTTTAACACTGAAGAGGTTAGTGTTTTTTTCAGGACAGGCCTACAGTATAGGTGTCTCAGATCCCACAACACCTGGAGTTAACATCTCAGGAACCAAATCAAAATGATATAAAGACCTTGTAATCTGTGCAGGCCTGTGCTGTGTTAGTAATACGTGTATCTAGAACCAGTCCACCTGTCCTCACTGGTCAGGTTAGATGCATGACATGCACTACATGACTAAAAGTATGTGGACACCTGCTCGTGGAGTTGGTCCCCCCTTTGCTGCTATAACAGCCTCCACTCTTCTGGGAAGACTTTCCACTAGATGTTGGAACATTGCTGCGAGGACTTACAGCCACAAGAGCATTAGTGAGGTCAGGCACTGATGTTGGGCGATTCGGCCTGGCTCACAGTCGGCGTTCCAATTCATCCCAAAGGTGTTTGATGGGGTTGAGGTCATGGCTCTGTGCAGGCTAGTAAAGTTCTTCCACAACGATCTCGACAAACCATGCTGAAATAGAGTTGGAAGCACAGAATTGTCTAGATTTTCATTGAATGCTGTAGCGTTAAGATTTCCCTTCACTGGAACTAAGGGGCCTAGACTGAACCATAAACTGTCCCAGATCATTAATACTCCTCCACCAAACTTTACAGTTGGTACTATTCATTGGGGCAGGTAGCGTTCTCCTAGCATCTGCCAACCCCAGATTTGTCTGTCAGACTGCCAGATGGTGATGCGTGATTCATCACTCCAGAGAAGTCGTTTCCACTGCTCCAAAGTCCAATGATGGCGAGCTTTACACCACTCTAGCTGACGCTTGGCATTGCGCATGGTGATCTTAGGCTTGTGTGCGGCAGCTCGGCCATGGAAACCCATTTCATTAAGCTCCTGACAAACAGTTCTTGTGCTGACGTTGGTTCCAGAGGCAGTTTGGAACTCGGTAGTGAGTGTTGCAACCGAGGACAGATGATATTTACGCGCTAAGCCCTTCAGCACTCGGTGGTCCCATTCTGTGAGTTTGTGTGGCCTACCACTTCACGGCTGAGCCGTTGTTGCTCCTAGCCATTTCCACTTCACAATAACAGCACTTACAGTTGACCGGGGCAGCTCAAGCTAGGCAGAAATTTTACGAACTGACTTGTTGGAAAGGTGGCATCCTATGATGGTGCCACGTTGAAATTCACTGAGCTCTTCAGTAAGGCCATTCTACTGCCAATGTTTGTCTATGGAGACTGCATGGCGGTGTGCTCGATTTTATACACCTGTCAGCAACGGGTGTGGCTGAAGTAGCCGAATCCACTTATTTGAAGGGTGTCCACATACTTTTGTGTATATATAGCGTACATACATCAAAGCAACACACACAGGAAGTGGTAAAGCCGTAAAGAGGAAGTATATGTATTACAGGAGATTACCTAAAAACACGCCACTTCGATACAGCTATGACCGGAAGTTACTTTTTCATAGCAGGTTAGGAGAATAAGGTTAAGGTTAGGAAAAGGGTTGGGGTTAGCAAAAATGCTCTCCTAAACTTCTACGAAAAGTCACTTCCGGTCATAGCTGTATGGAAGTGCTGTGTTTTTAGGGAGTCCCGGTCAAACATACAGGAACCTCATGCTTGAGATATCCTGTTGGTACACGCCCCTTATTGTGTGTGTACACGTGTACTCTGCAACCATGTCATCCAGTTCTTGAAGATGTGAGTGTGTGTGCGCACAGGAGCTTGTGTAACATGGTCCATATTCCTGTATGCAAACTATGAGGGTCTTTATTAAAGATTTGAACAGTCAATTATTTCATGGTCCGTATGGTCACAAAGTGTTCATGAAGCAGAGCTTTGCTCCGGTCTGGCTTGGTCATTTATGGTAATGTTGATTTTGAAGGGTTTTGTTAGAGTTGATCATTATGTTGTAGGGTTCATTTGAAGGGTTTCGTTAGAGTTGATCATTATGTTGTAGGGTTCATTTGAAGGGTTTTGTTAGAGTTGATCATTATGTTGTAGGGTTCATTTGAAGGGTTTCGTTAGAGTTGATCATTATGTTGTAGGGTTCATTTGAAGGGTTTTGTTAGAGTTGATCATTATGTTGTAGGGTTCATTTGAAGGGTTTCGTTAGAGTTGATCATTATGTTGTAGGGTTCATTTGCTCAACCCCCAGTCTGTTTGTTCCATGTTGTGGTCGTAGCATGTGTGCGTAGGGGTCAGTGTGAGGTGTCCTGTGTTGCAGGTCCTCTGTCCCTGGTTGGCACCCAGTCTGCAACACATGATACCAATCTACACAAGCCAGGAATTCGCCCAAATTAGAACACACACTCATAGCCCAGGACACACACACACACCTACGCAGCCAGGCACCAATCACAATTTCTGTTTACCTAGGAGGAGCCGATGGTGGCACACACTGAGGTTGGTCTATAATTATTCTCCTCGTGATGCTCTGTGTAAACCTAGTTAAGATGGAAACTTGTCGCTGGTTTGGAACTGCTATAATTGTACCAGACGGCCATAACTACTCAGAAATGGGTCAAAGTGGAAAGGCATTTACTTGGTGTTGTGGCAACACACAAACTGCCTTGATCTGTCTGAGGAGCCATGTGCTGTTTCCACACAGCAGCCTCTGATCTCAGCTTGGCACAAAATGGCTGCCGTGCCTCACCCAGATGGATCCTACTGTAACACGTGATGAGCCATTTGGCACAAAATGGTTGCCACACAACTTTGGTAGATGAGGTGACTTTCCTCCTGGCCAGTGGAAAAATTCCTGTGGTTTCATGAAACTAGTGTGTAGGTGCAGTACCCAGTGTTATAACCAATGATTTATATATACACAATGGTTAATATACAACATTGGTTGTGACTGTTGTCATGGTGAGTGTGATTGACAGAGAAGCACTCGGGACGGTTTTAGAGAAAAAAAACATAAGTGGAATTTATTCAGTGTTTCATACAGAAGAGAAACACTACAAAGAGAAGGACGGTACAACAGGAGGAGTCGGGTTCGGTCAGACGGGTTAGAGGTCGTTGTGGTGGGTGTCGGGTTCGGTCAGACGGGTTAGAGGTCGTTGTGGTGGGTGTCAGGGGTTCGGTCAGACGGGTTAGAGGTCGTTGTGGTGGGTGTCAGGGATTCGGTCAGACGGGTTAGAGGTCGTTGTGGTGGGTGTCAGGGGTTCGGTCAGACGGGTTAGAGGTCGTTGTGGTGGGTGTCAGGGGTTCGGTCAGACAGGTTAGAGGTCGTTGTGGTGGGTGTCAGGGGTTCGGTCAGACGGGTTAGAGGTCATTGTGGTGGGTGTCAGGGGTTCGGTCAGACGGGTTAGAGGTCGTTGTGGTGGGTGTCAGGGGTTCGGTCAGACGGGTTAGAGGTCATTGTGGTGGGTGTCAGGGGTTCGGTCAGACGGGTTAGAGGTCGTTGTGGTGGGTGTCAGGGGTTCGGTCAGACAGGTTAGAGGTTGTTGTGGTGGGTGTCAGAGGTAGGGTTATTTTTGGGGGGATGTTGTCACTCGGCCTTGACATAGGAGCGTGTGGAGACGACGTCACCCAGAGTCAGAGTCTGTGGAGAAGAGAGGATAGTTAGATATACAATATACACACAGATTTATATATAGATTTTTTTTTTTATACATGCATATATACAGTGTGTGTATGTATATGCAGACGCTCCATAAATGTACACAAAAACACACTCAGTACTGACCAGTTCGAGGGCGTTGCCGCTGACTTCGCGAACCAGAGTGGTCTCCTTGCCGTCCCACTTTTGCACGTGAACCATCTTACCACCGTCTATCGTTATTAGGGACTAGAGAGAGCGAGAGATATGTTATGAACACACACTTCACATACTATTGACTGGGGAAAACTGGCGAGAGGCGATAAGAAGATACAATCTACTACTTATTAAGTGAGTTTGAGACTGGTGAATATGTGTGTAATTGCAGATAAAGAATTGATATGACTGCACTTTAAACAGAGTTAGCCTGCACTATATGACATGTGGCCACCTATCGAGAGTTGACTTGCGGCTACTAGACACACACACAAAAGTAACTATTCCTCAACAATAAGACGTGTGTGTGTCTGTTCTCTTTTTCACTCAGATCATGCTTAGTAGCCTCTCTCTCTCTCTGATTCATGTAGCAGCTGTCTCCGGTCACAAAGCTACAACTCATCATCCTTGACCTCTTACCTTTGACCCCTCAACCCACCCAACATTTCAAGGCCTCTGGCTCTGTTTGTCTGTTTGAAATCATTTGCTCTTCTACTGAACCCTGCATGTCATGGCGGATACAACCATTACCTATAATCCAGCATACTTAACCTCTAGTCCCTGACCTCTAGTCCCTGACCTCTCACCCCATTATAAGGATACACACTCATGACAACTCTTGCAATGTATTATAACTGCATCATAATGCATTATAGCTGTAAAGTATAACGTGTTAGCCATAAAAATGACTGTAAAGTTATCATTAAAAACAGTTACAACACCCACCATAAAGTATGATTAATCATCAGCTAGACATCTAGGACAGTATCTAAGCACTCCTGACTCCCTGGACTCATACTCAGAAAAGTGTCTCAGCATCCTGATCTAGGATCAGGTCCATCCTGTCCATATAGTCTTACTAATTATGATCTAAAATGCTAAACTGATCCTATCTCAGCACTCTTAACCCTGACCTCTTACCTTGACTTTCCTGTCGTCAGCGGTGGTCTCGTCGAACTCTTCTCCTAGTTTGAAGGAGATCTCGGTGTTCTTGAAAGTGCTCTGTGTCTTCAGAGTGACTGTGTCTCCAGCTACCTCGATGATGGTGGTGGGCTTGGTCATACCGCCAACCTGGCGTGTCGCAAAGCCCACACCTGTCAATCAAAAACACGTCACAAGTTAACACTTCAGATTCCATCTAGATAAGAACATTATAGCCTACTATCTCATATCACATCTTGATTAGAAAGACTACTACTGCTGCTGCCAATACAGCCCCACCCTTACTGTAGACATTCCATTCTGGAGAAAAAGGCAACGCACGCACCCATGCACAAAAACTCTTTTGGGGTTAATGATGTGTGACTGACTGTTTTCAAGCCCATAAAAACTCCTTGTGACTATAGGTCCAAAATAAAAAGGTCCATACTAAGGGAAGTCTTTACACCAGACAGTGCACTGCATCACTTATTGATCTGTTCTGTTTGTGGAAACTGACTGCTGATCGGACTGATCTAATGGAATCTAATTCCCACTCTTCTCTCTATTTTCTGTGTTCTTTAAACATTCAGCCGAAGTCATCAGACCCAGCTGTGTGTGATCCATTCGAGAGCACTTTCCTTCTCCCCTGAACTGAAGTAATGTTTCTGTAGCAGCTGAGTTGATCTCCCAAGGCTAATAGTGACACAGTCACACAATCCATACAACAAACAGCTAGTTTGTGGCACCTGCCTGAGTGATCAGGAGAGTTGGTTGGGGGTCAATACTATGGTGACAAGAGCAGAGGGGTCGAAGCTAATAACCCCAGGGGTCAACGAACGGGTCACACACACACACACACTATGTTAATACTCAACCCCTCCTCACAACCTAGCCTCAAAAAAGGAACACTCTTTCAGAGAATTTCACCCCCTATGTGTGTGTGTATGTGCACAGCTCAGACTACAACGAGTTTCTCACAGTAGGGGCATTCCCCCGCCCCCATTCAAACAGAGAGAGCGAGAGAGACGGCAGCAAGATTTGTGACCTGTTACCACAAGAAAAGGGCAACCAGTGAAGAACAAACACCATTGTAAATACAACCCGTATATGTTTATTTATTTTCCCTTTTTTATTTAACTATTTGCACATCATTAAAACACGGTATATAGCCATAATATGACATTTGAAATATCTCTATTCCTTTGGAACTTTTTTGAATGTAATATTTACTGTTTCATTTGTAGTTTATTTAACTTTTGTTTATTATCTATTTCACTTGCTTTGGCAATGTAAACATGTTTCCAATGTAAATAAAGCCCTTTGAATGAAATTGAGTCTCCCCCTCACCCCCCTACCACTAGGTTGGTAAGGGGCTGTATCACAACTGGCCGTGATTGGAGTCCCATAGGGCGGCGCACAATTTGCCCAGCGTCGTCCGGGTTTGACTGGTGTACGCCGTCTTTGTAAATAAGAACTGACTTGCCTAGTTAAATAAAGGTTAAATAAATATTTGTCATATTTTTTTATATAATAATACCAATTACCACTATCTCCATGTGGTGAACCACTGTCTTTCTTTATCTCCCTCTCTGGCTCTGTTCCTACTTCTCAATCTTTCATCCAACCTCCCTCACTCTCTCCCTCCTGATATCTCTCTCTCTCTCTCTCTCTCTCTCCCTCCTTCTGTCCCTTTCCCTCTCTTCGTTCTCTATTTGTGTCCAACACACACCCTGTTTTCCCATGCTTAGCATTAACGACTATCCGTTTAAACACGCATGCTCTGCTACTTACACACACACACACACACACCAGTGGAGGCTGCTGAGGGGAGGACGGCTCATTATAATGGCTGTAATGGAGTCAAACAGATGAAAACCAGGTGTTTGATTCCACACCGTTCCAGACATTATGATGAGCCGTCCTCCCCAACAGCAGCCTCCACTGCCACACACATATATCAGGGTGCACACAAATACACACACCTGCATGTGTGTGTATTTTTGGGCGTATATGTGTATTTGTGAGCTCATGTGTGTCACACACTCGTGTTCACAAACACACATCAGCACAAAAACACACATGTGGGTGCACACAAGCACACACCTTTAAGTATTCATGAACACTCACACTCTTCTCACAAGTGCACACATGCACCCACATGGAGGCACACCCCATCCTTTACCATTACCATTACACTACAAACGCACACGCTGCTCACCCAGAGCCTTCATGTATTCATCAAAGTTCTTGCTGTCCTTCAGGTTCCATGTGCCTGCGAATGCCTCAGCCATGTTGTTAGCAGTGGTGTGGAGGAATGAGAGAGAGATTGAGAGAGAGGGACAGAGAGACTGCTATGCTGCAATCCTACTGGTCGGTTTTATACCGGCTGTTTGTGATGTCATCACTCTGAGCGGGGAGAGGAGGGAAGGGGGAGGGAGAGGAGGTGAGAGGAGACAAAGACAGACAGACAGACAGACAGACAGACAGACAGACAGACAGACAGACAGACAGACAGACAGACAGGAGGGGCAGGGGGATATTAAGGAGTCCAGCAGGAAGAATAAAAGACAGTCAAAAAAAGAGGAGAGGAGTGGGGGAGGGGGAGTAGAAGAACATGTTGCTCCAGTCAGAAAGAGAGAGAACGAGGGGGGAAAGAGGGAGGAAGCGAGAGAGGGAGGGGGTGATGATTGATTTGGTGTGAAGGTCAGGGGGAACGACATGGACATTTTCTCTCCATTTCTCTCCTGTTTTCTACCTCTTTCTCTCTCTCGTTCTCTCTCCCCCATCTGACCGCCCTCTGGTCAACGACCTCACTCTAATTATTCACTCAACAGATAAAGAGACAAAGATAGAGAAAGAGTGTGTATGTGTGTGTGTGTGCGTGCACACGGGTGTGTGTGTGTGTGGTTACCAGCAACAGAGTGACACACTGACCAGGAGTCAGGACTTACCTCCCTAACTCTGTAATGTTAATGACTCTGTAAGGATATACAGTGGATTACAGTTGATATGCAGTGGATGTACAAATGTACAGTATCAGTTTAAATATATCGAAATGCAGAGAGGTGGGGGTTCCTGGGACGGCAGAGGGGTAGAGGATATAGCAGCCTGGAGAGGAATGGGGGAGGGAGGGGTGGGAGGTAGATGGCTGAGAGTGGAAGTGGCAAGGGAGGTAGGTCCTGTTGATTTATGGGCCTTTGTGAATCAAACTGGTTTAGTTTATTCAGCAGTGAGGGGCTGTCTGCTGCCCGGGGGGCTTTTGGTTTGTAGTTGGCAGTGGTGGAAAAATACCCAATTTTCATACTTGAGTAAAAGTAAAGATACCTTAATAGAAAATGACTCAAGTAAAAGTGAGTCACCCAGTAAAATACTACTTAAGTAAAAGTCAAAAAGTAATTGGTTTTAATTATACTTAAGTGTCAAAAGTAAAAGTAAAGGTATAAATAATATTTTATTCCTTATGTAAAGCAAATCAGACATTTTCTTTATTTATTTACGGATAGCCAGGGGCATGCTCCAACACTCAGACATCATTTACAAACAAAGCATTCTGTTTAGTGAGTCCGCCAGATCAGAGGCAGTAGGGATGTTCTCTTGATAAGTGTGTGAATTAGACAATTTTCCTGTCCTGCTAATCATTCAAAATGTAACGAGTACTTTTGGGTGTCAGGGAAAATGTATGGAGTAAAAAGTACATCATTTTCTTTAGGAATGTAGTGAAGTAAAAGTTGTAAAAAATATCAATAGTCAAGTAAAGTACAGATACAACAAAACACTACTTAAGTAGTACTTTCAAGTATTTCTACTTAACCACTGGTAGTTGGTGATGTGTTTTAGTCCTTTCCAGACAAACTGCTGCTCTAACCGGACTTTGTTGGGGATGGTGGGGTAAGTTGAGCCACCCTACTTTCTAGGAAACCAGACACAAAATGTATCATTTGACCAAATATTTAGGAAGAGTTCCTCATTTCATGGAGTCTGTGAAGGAAGAAACCTCTGGAAAAAGTGGTAAGCAATTAGGTCCAAAAAACAGATTTTCACCAAGACAAATTCATTTCTTGTGCTAGAGATTTCATGATGCTTGTATCTACACTAAAGAAGACAAGTTGGGGTCTCTAGAAACTTCAATATGAGGTCCTAAACCTAACATCCTTGTAGCTGTGTGGGCTAATACAGTAAAAATGTTTGCATTGGAACAGAATATGGAAAAATATGACCTTGGCATTCCGTAATCAGAACCATCAACTTATACATTTTAAGTTTGTTCACAGACTATATTTAACACCAAGGAAACATTTTACGATGTTCCCAATTCCCAACTGTAGGCTCATTCCTTAATATGAAATGGGAGTGCCATGCAGTTAAATACTTCTGGGACAGTTACAAAATTCATTTTGAAGTGCATGAATGTAAACATTCAATGCTGGTGGTTGGAGGTAGACATGTTGGAGGGGTAGAGCTGGGGGAATGGGGTGGGAGGTTGGAGGTAGACATGTTGGAGGGATAGAGCTGGGGGAATGGGGTGGGAGGTTGGAGGTAGACATGTTGGAGGGGTAGAGCTGGGGGAATGGGGTGGGAGTTTGGAGGTAGACATGTTGGAGGGATAGAGCTGGGGGGAATGGGGTGGGAGGTTGGAGGTAGACATGTTGGAGGGATAGAGCTGGGGGAATGGGGTGGGAGGTTGGAGGTAGACATGTTGGAGGGGTAGAGCTGGGGGAATGGGGTGGGAGGTTGGAGGTAGACATGTTGGAGGGATAGAGCTGGGGGAATGGGGTGGGAGGTTGGAGGTAGACATGTTGGAGGGATAGAGCTGGGGGAATGGGGTGGGAGGTTGGAGGTAGACATGTTGGAGGGATAGAGCTGGGGGAATGGGGTGGGAGGTTGGAGGTAGACATGTTGGAGGGGTAGAGCTGGGGGAATGGGGTGGGAGGTTGGAGGTAGACATGTTGGAGGGGTAGAGCTGGGGGAATGGGGTGGGAGGTTGGAGGTAGACATGTTGGAGGGGTAGAGCTGGGGGAATGGGGTGGGAGGTTGGAGGTAGACATGTTGGAGGGGTAGAGCTGGGGGAATGGGGTGGGAGGTTGGAGGTAGACATGTTGGAGGGGTAGAGCTGGGGGAATGGGGTGGGAGGTTGGAGGTAGACATGTTGGAGGGGTAGAGCTGGGGGAATGGGGTGGGAGGTTGGAGGTAGACATGTTGGAGGGATAGAGCTGGGGGAATGGGGTGGGAGGTTGGAGGTAGACATGTTGGAGGGGTAGAGCTGGGGGAATGGGGTGGGAGGTTGCAGGTAGACATGTTGGAGGGATAGAGCTGGGGAATGGGGTGGGAGGTTGGAGGTAGACATGTTGGAGGGATAGAGCTGGGGGAATGGGGTGGGAGGTTGGAGGTAGACATGTTGGAGGGATAGAGCTGGGGGAATGGGGTGGGAGGTTGGAGGTAGACATGTTGGAGGGGTAGAGCTGGGGGAATGGGGTGGGAGGTTGGAGGTAGACATGTTGGAGGGGTAGAGCTGGGGGAATGGGGTGGGAGGTTGGAGGTAGACATGTTGGAGGGGTAGAGCTGGGGGAATGGGGTGGGAGGTTGGAGGTAGACATGTTGGAGGGATAGAGCTGGGGGAATGGGGTGGGAGGTTGGAGGTAGACATGTTGGAGGGGTAGAGCTGGGGGAATGGGGTGGGAGGTTGGAGGTAGACATGTTGGAGGGGTAGAGCTGGGGGAATGGGGTGGGAGGTTGGAGGTAGACATGTTGGAGGGGTAGAGCTGGGGGAATGGGGTGGGAGGTTGGGAGTGGAGTCACTTCTTTTTTATTTTATTTTTTAATACAAACTGTCTTGTTACTTTTTGGCTCTGTGATGTGAGCTAACTATTAAATTATATGAATTTGTTTATTGTGCAAAAAAGTGATTCCGATTGTGTTTATATTGTGTTTAGGAAATCAATATAGACATGGTTTTAAAAAGGTAGTGGTATTATCCCATTCAGTACAGACATGTGTAGCGGCTTTACTTACCCTGTCCCGCAGCACAACTTACCCCAACACCAACATCCCACTGGACACACACTGGCTGAATCAACATTGGTTCCACTTCATTTCAATGAAATTACGTTGAACCAATGTGAAATAGACTTTGAATTGAATTCTGTGCTAAGTGGGATGTTTTAGAAACTGTAATGTTTACAGGAATTTTGATTATTTCCAGGGATACACAACATACTGAAATATATGTAGATACAGTATATTTGTTAGACAGAATACTATATTTCCCTTGACGGAGTGATGCTGATTGTAAAAAATGGCTCAACTTACCCCACTCTACCCTACTGCTGGTGTTGGGCCAGTAACAGAATAAGTTGCTGGTTTGAACCATGAATAGGTGAAACATCTGTTGATGTGCCCTTGAGCAAGGCACTTAACCCTAATTGCTCCTGTAAGTCACTCTGGATAAGAGTGTCTGGTAAATGTAAAATGCTGCCTTAATTCCTGAGTGTAGCTTTTTCTTGGCCTCGCTATAGAGGTCCTTGTTCTTGCTCCTGTAGAACCATGGCTTGTCGTTTCTCTCTTTCTTACACACGCACGCGCACGCACGCACACACAAGTCTCTCAGACTGTCTATGTGTCTTGTGAAATATTGTCTTTAGCCAATAATGAGGCAACCAACTCCACTGGTTCTGTATGGGACAGACAAATGGACAGACAAACACACTCACAGAGGCTCGCTCTGAAAAACCAAAAAGTTCATACCAATCCAGTAAGTTCCATTTCAATTCAGGAGATTCCATTTTTTTTTATTGAAGAACTGAATTTAAATTCCAATTCTAATATTTAAAAAATCTATAAAGTGCATTTGGAAACTATTCAGACCCCTTGACTTTTTTAACATTTTGTTACATTACAGCCTCATTCTAAAATGAATGAAATAATTTCCTCATCAATCTACACACAATACCCCATGAATACAAAGCGAAAACAGGTTTTTAGACATTTTTGCTAAATAAAAAACAGAAATGCCTTGTTGGGGCCTCCTGAGTGGCGCAGCGGTCTAAGGCACTGCACCGCAATGCTTGATGAGTCACTAGAGACCCGGGTTCGATCCCAGGCTGTGTCACAACCAGTCGTGGCCGGGAGTCCCATAGGGCGGCACACAATTGGCCCAGACCATGAGAAACAAGATTCTCTGGTCTGATGAAACCAAGGCTGATCGAACATCTCTGGAGAGACCTGAAAATAGCTGTGCAACGACACTTCCTGACAGAGCTTGAGAGGATCTGCAGAGAAAAATGGGAGAATCTCCCCAAATACAGGAGTGCCAAACTTGTAGCGTCATACCCAAGAAAACTTGAGGCTGTAATTGCTGCCAAAGGTGCTTCAACAAAGTACTGAGTAAAGGGTCTGAATACTTATATAAATGTGATATTTCAGTTTTTATTTTTTAAATAAATTCTAAAAACTCTTTTTGCTTTGTCATAATGGGGTATTGTGTGTAGTTTGATGACGGGAAAAAACGATTTAATCAATTTTAGAATAAGGCTGTAACGTAAGAAAATGTGCAAAAAGGGAAGGGGCCTGAATACTTTCTGAATGCGCTGTGTGTTTTCGATGAGGATGCCTTGAACAAACTAAATTGAAATGGAATTGACCCTAACCCTGGTAAGAATGTTAAATCACTCACACATACACACCCCACTCCCCTGCCCCTCCCCTCTCTCTCACCCGGTCTCACCCCTCCCCTCCCCTCTCTCTCCCCCCTCTCACACTTCACCCCTCCCCCTTTTCACCCTATTCATCTCTCCCCCTCTCTCACTCCCTCCCTCACCCCTCCCCCTCACCAAATTATCTCTGTGCCTAAACTGACACATGTGTGTGGCGAAATCGGTATGCTGTGTGCATATGTTCGACATTTGACACAAACAGGTGGCCAGAGAGTATAGGGGAGGGAGGGAGAGAGAGGGAGGGTTAGAGAGGGAGGGTGAGAGAGAGAGAGAAATGAGGTGAAAGGTCAAACTTATCCAACTCTTTCCTCAGCAAACATCTATAGATGTGTGTGATTGTTATATAATATACAGTATGATATGTGAGAGAGTACAATGGTTAGCACACTTAGTCATAAATAATTCAAACTGAATACCAAAAGG
>NC_042990.1:24077063-24092063 GCF_901001165.1 Salmo trutta
GAAGTCGGAAGTTTACATACACCTTAGCCAAATACATTTAAACTCAGTTTTTCACAATTCCTGACATTTAATCCTTGTAAAAATTCCCTGTCTTAGGTCAGTTAGGATCACCACTTTATTTTAAGAATGTGAAATGTCAGAATAATAGTAGAGAGAATGATTTATTCCAGCTTTTATTTCTTTCATCACATTCCCAGTGGGTCAGAAGTTTACATACACTCAATAAGTATTTGGTAGCATTGCCTTCAAATTGTTTAACTTGGGTCAAACGTTTCGGGTGGCCTTCCACAAGCTTTCCACAATAAGTTGGGTGAATTTTGGCCCATTCGTCCTGACAGAGCTGGTGTAACTGAGTCAGGTTTGTAGGCCTCCTTGTTCGCACACGCTTTTTCAGTTCTGCCCACAAATGTTCTATAGCATTGAGGTCAGGGCTTTGTGATGGCCACTCCAATACCTTGACTTTGTTGTCCTTAAGCGATTTTGCCACAACTTTGGAAGTATGCTTGGGGTCATTGTCCATTTGGAAGACCCATTTTCGACCAAGCTTTAACTTCCTGACTGATGTCTTGAGATGTTGCTTCAATATATCCACATACTTTTCCTGCCTCATGATGCCATCTATTTTGTGAAGTGCATCAGTCCCTCCTGCAGCAAAGCATCCCCACAACATGATGCTGCCACCCCCGTGCTTCACGGTTGGGATGGTGTTCTTCGGCTTGCAAGCTTCCACCTTTTTCCTCCAAACATAACGATGGTCATTATGGCCAAACAGTTCTATTTTTGTTTCATCAGACCAGAGGACATTTCTCCAAAAAGTACGATCTTTGTCCCCATGTGCAGTTGCAAACCGTAGTCTGGCGTTTTTATGGCGGTTTTGGAGCAGTGGCTTCTTCCTTGTTGAGCGGCCTTTCAGGTTATGTCGATATAGGACTCGTTTTACTGTGGATATAGATACTTTGGTACCTGTTTCCTACAGCATCTTCACAAGGTCCTTTGCTGTTGTTCTGGGATTGATTTGCACTTTTCGCACCAAAGTATGTTCACAGTGGTATGCTACAACAGTGGTATGCTACTGCAGTAGTATGCTACTACAGTAGTATGCTACTACAGTGCTACTACAGTGGTTTGCTACTACAGTGCTACTACAGTGGTATGCTACTACAGTGCTACTACAGTGGTATGCTACTACAGTGGTATGCTACTACAGTGGTTTGCTACTACAGTGCTACTACAGTGGTATGCTACTACAGTGGTATGCTACTACAGTGGTATGCTACTACAGTGGTATGCTTCTACAGTGGTACTACAGTGGTATGTTACTACAGTGGTACTACAGTGGTATGCTACTACAGTGCTACTACAGTGCTACTACAGTGGTATGCTACTACAGTGACACTACAGTGGTATGCTACTACAGTGCTACTACAGTGGTATGCTACTACAGTGATACTACAGTGGTATGCTACTACAGTGCTACTACAGTCGTATGCTACTACAGTGGTATGCTACTACAGTGATACTACAGTGGTATGCTACTACAGTGGTATGCTACTACAGTGATACTACAGTGGTATGCTACTACAGCGGTATGCTACTACAGTGGTATGCTACTACAGTGCTACTACAATGGTATGATACTACAGTGGTATGCTACTACAGTGCTACTACAGTGGTATGCTACTACAGTAGTATGCTACTACAGTGCTACTACAGTGGTATGCTACTACAGTGGTATGCTACTACAGTGATACTACAGTGGTATGCTACTACAGTGCTACTACAGTGGTATGCTACTACAGTGGTACTACAGTGGTACTACAGTGGAATGCTACTACAGTAGTATGTAGTAGCTACTACAGTAGTATGTAGTAGCTACTACAGTAGTATGTAGTAGCTACTACAGTGATACTACAGTGGTATGCTACTACAGTGGTATGCTACTACAGTGGTACTACAGTGGTATGATACTACAGTGGTATGCTACTACAGTGACACTACAGTGGTATGCTACTACAGTGACACTACAGTGGTATGATACTACAGTGGTATGCTACTACTGTAATACAACAGTGGTATGCTACTACAGTGCTACTACAATGGTATGCTACTACAGTGATACTACAGTGGTATGCTACTACAGTGGTACTACAGTGGTATGATACTACAGTGGTATGCTACTACTGTAATACTACAGTGGTATGCTTCTACAGTGGTACTACAGTGGTATGCTACTACAGTGGTACCACAGTGGTATGCTACTACAGTGCTACTACAGTGGTATGCTACTACAGTGGTACCACAGTGGTATGCTACTACAGTGCTACTACAGTGTTATGCTACTACAGTGCTACTACAGTGGTATGCTACTACAGTGCTACTACAGTGGTATGCTACTACAGTGGTATGCTACTACAGTGGTACTACAGTGGTACTACAGTGGTATGCTACTACAGTGGTATGCTACTACAGTGCTACTACAGTGGTATGCTACTACATTGCTACTACAGTGGTATGCTACTACAGTGATACTACAGTGGTATGCTACTACAGTGATACTACAGTGGTATGCTTCTACAGTGGTACTACAGTGGTATGCTACTACAGTGGTACCACAGTGGTATGCTACTACAGTGCTACTACAGTGGTATGCTACTACAGTGCTACTACAGTGGTATGCTACTACAGTGGTACTACAGTGGTATGCTACTACAGTGCTACTACAGTGGTATGCTACTACAGTGCTACTACAGTGGTATGCTACTACAGTGCTACTACAGTGGTATGCTTCTACAGTGGTACTACAGTGGTATGCTACTACAGTGCTACTACAGTGGTATGCTACTACAGTGCTACTACAGTGGTATGCTACTACAGTGCTACTACAGTGGTATGCTTCTACAGTGGTACTACAGTGGTATGCTACTACAGTGGTACTACAGTGGTATGCTACTACATTGCTACTACAGTGGTATGCTACTACAGTGATACTACAGTGGTATGCTACTACAGTGATACTACAGTGGTATGCTACTACAGTGGTACCACAGTGGTATGCTACTACAGTGCTACTACAGTGTTATGCTACTACAGTGCTACTACAGTGGTATGCTACTACAGTGCTACTACAGTGGTATGCTACTACAGTGGTACTACAGTGGTATGCTACTACAGTGCTACTACAGTGGTATGCTACTACAGTGCTACTACAGTGGTATGCTACTACAGTGCTACTACAGTGGTATGCTTCTACAGTGGTACTACAGTGGTATGCTACTACAGTGGTACTACAGTGGTATGCTACTACAGTGCTACTACAGTGGTATGCTACTACAGTGGTATGCTACTACAGTGATACTACAGTGGTATGCTACTACAGTGCTACTACAGTGGTATGCTACTACAGTGCTACTACAGTGGTATGCTACTACAGTGCTACTACAGTGGTATGCTACTACAGTGCTACTACAGTGGTATGCTTCTACAGTGATACTACAGTGGTATGCTACTACAGTGCTACTACAGTGGTATGCTACTACAGTGGTGTGCTACTACAGTGGTATGCTACTACAGTGATACTACAGTGGTATGCTACTACAGTGCTACTACAGTGGTATGCTACTACAGTGGTGTGCTACTACAGTGGTATGCTACTACAGTGATACTACAGTGGTATGCTTCTACAGTGGTACCACAGTGGTATGCTACTACAGTGCTACTACAGTGGTATGCTACTACAGTGCTACTACAGTGGTATGCTACTACAGTGCTACTACAGTGGTATGCTTCTACAGTGATACTACAGTGGTATGCTACTACAGTGCTACTACAGTGGTATGCTACTACAGTGCTACTACAGTGGTATGCTTCTACAGTGGTACTACAGTGGTATGCTACTACAGTGCTACTACAGTGGTATGCTACTACAGTGGTATGCTACTACAGTGCTACTACAGTGGTATGCTTCTACAGTGGTACTACAGTGGTATGCTACTACAGTGCTACTACAGTGGTATGCTACTACAGTGGTGTGCTACTACAGTGGTATGCTTCTACAGTTCTACTACAGTGGTATGCTACTACAGTGAGTGTCTTCTGCTCTCTGGTGGTGAGATAGACAATGTTCCATTCCTCTGATAGTTAACGTGGACACAGCATTATGACATCATCATACAGAACAGGACAACTTTCTGCTTGGAGAAATCAACAACAGAATTCACATCTGGCCAGACTGCCCGTATTGGTGATTCCCAACGTAGGCAAGCTCCAAGACCCTCATATACCCGTACCCCTCCTGCAGCATGCACTACCTCGGTATTGACAAACACTAAAGGCATCCGTTGGCACCTTGATTGGGGATGACAGGCTCATAGTAATGGCTGTAATGGAATTAATGGTATGGTATGGTATGGAACACATCAAATACATGGTTTCCACGTGTTTGATACCATTCCATTCCCTCCATTTCAGCCATTATTATGAGCCGTCCTCCCCTCAGCAGCCTCCTGTGACACACACACACTCACACAAACCCACCTACACACATACATCCTGTTATCTGATAAGTAGATCCAGGATGAGTATCCGGAATGAGACTCATCGCCGGGTACCCAGTGTTAGCAGTAACCGTGGTAACTGACCTGGTGTTAACAGTAACCATGGTGACGGACCCTTGGGGAGAGCGGGACAAAGAGACGGGCCAGACAGAGGTGGGATTCCACCTAAGCTACGCCTGAAACCAGAGAGACCACCACTCTAACTCTCTCTTTCTATTTTTCACCTCCCCCTCTCTCTCTCCTCTGTCTGTCTGTCTGTCTGTCTGTCTGTCTGTCTGTCTGTCTGTCTGTCTGTCTGTCTGTCTGTCTGTCTGTCTGTCTGTCTGTCTGTCTGTCTGTCTGTCTGTCTGTCTGTCTGTCTGTCTGTCTGTCTGTCTGTCTGTCTGTCTGTCTGTCTGTGTTTTTGTTTCTTAATTTCTTTGTCAGTTTATTTTTCTTCCTCTCTCTGTTTCTCTCTCTCTCGCTCTCTCTCCATCTCTCCCTCCCTCTCTCTCTCCGCTCAGCGAATCTCCACCACACACCTGAGGGACAGAAACAGACATTTTCACCAACTGTGTAGGGCTACACTGTAAATAAACAACCACAAATCTAGTTGTTTCAACTAATTATTACTTGGGAATCTTAACTACGAAAGGCTGTGAACCTGGTGGCACACATAAATACATTTTTGTTTTTTGCTATATAGCTGTCGAAGGTAGATGGTGCATACTACTTTGTTTAAATGGTACTCCATAATCACTAGGATAAATACAATTGTTTTTCTTGAATGTACTTTTAACAGAGCTGAGATTTACTTTGAAGTGCAAAGTGTAGCAATACAGGTGAAATCAGTTATTGACACAGGCATGGTAGCTTAGCAGGAAGATTGGAATGCTGTGAACCAAGAGGTTGTGAGTTCAAATCCCAGGTGAGGAAATGTTAAACATTAATTACTGTATAAATAAACATGTACAATATAATCAAGTATGTCAAATATGTAGAGTACCAGTCAAAAGTTTGGACACACCTACTCATTCAAGGATTTTTCTTAATTTCTACTATTTTCTACATTGTAGAATAATAGTGAAGACATCAAAACTATGAAATAATACATAATGGAATCATGTAGTAACCAAAAAAGTGTCAAACAAATCAAAACATATTTGATATTTTAGATTCTTCAAAGTAGCTACCCTTTGCCTTGATGACAGCTTTGCACACTCTTGGCATTCTCTCAACCAGCTTCACCTGGAATGCTTTTCTAACAGTCTTGAAGGAGTTCCCACATATGCTGAGCACTTGTTGGCTGCTTTTCCTTCACTAAGCGGTCCAACTCATCCCAACAATCTCAATTGGGTTGAGGTCGGGGATTGTTGAGGCCAGGTCATCTGATGCAACACTCCATCATTCTCCTTGGTCAAATAGCCCTTACACAGCCTGGAGGTGTGTTGGGTCATTGTCCTGTTGAAAAAGAAATGATAGTCTCACTAAGCGCAAACCAGATGGGATGGCGTATTGCTGCAGAATGCTGTGGTAGCCATGCTGGTTAAGTGTGCCTTGAACTCTAAATAAATCATAGACAGTGTCACCAGTAAAGCACCCCCACACAATAACACCTCCTCCTCCATGCTTCACGGTGGGAACCACAGTAATGTCCATTGCTCGTGTTTCTTGGCCCAAGCAAGTCTCTTCTTCTTATTGGTGTCCTTTAGTAGTGGTTTCTTTGCAGCAATTCGACCATGAAGGCCTGATTCACACAGTCTCCTCTGAACAGTTGATGTTGAGATGTGTCTGTTACTTGAACTCTGTGTCAAGCATTTATTTGGGCTGCAATTTCTGAGGCTGGTAACTCTAATGAACTCATCCTCTGCAGCAAAGGTAACTCTGGGTCTTCCTTTCCTGTGGCGGTCCTCATGAGAGCCAGTTTAATCATAGCGCTTTTTTGCGACTGCACTTGAAGAAACTTTCAACGTTTTTGAAATGTTGGGCACAAATTTGTTTACATCCCTGTTAGTGAACCTTTCTCCTTTGCCAAGATAATACATCCATCTGACAGGTGTGACATATCAAGAAGCTGATTAAACAGCATGATCGTTACACAGGTGCCCCTTGAAGGATGCACATCTCACCTGTTGTTTTGACAGAAAATCTGTACTATTGATGCAACTGTTGAATGCTGCAGATTTGGTTGCACCCTTAAACCGGCCTCTCTCAAAAAGAGACCATGGATTACAACATGGTCAATAATTGTGGCCCTTATCTCATCAGAGACCACCGCTCTTGGTCTTCCTCTCCTTTGTCCTCCACACATTCTCCCTCTCCCTGACACTCTTCTTTCCCCACCAACCTGTCTTCCTTCATCCATGTTTCCAAACTAAATCATTCCTAAGCCATCCTCTTTTGTCTGTTTGGTAATGAGACTAAAAACAGGACACTTGGGTAGGCTTTCAGCTGAAATTGCAATCACTTTTCAAAACTCTTCACACAGTTCTCCTAACCAACTTTCAGCTTGGCACAGCAGTTAATTTCACATCCAAAATGCACTAAAACTCCCAAAACACTTCATACATGTCTCAAATCAACTCATTCTTCCATAACACTAGCAAAGGTTGTCCCCCAACAAGCACACTGTCACTCATAAAACAATGACCTAAAAACACTAACAACAGGTAGCATTGCACAATGTTTTCTTTTGTAAAATGTTTTTACAAAACAAGAATGACACCTCTCTACTGTTTAGAATTCACTGCAGTATATGTTACAGGAATGAATCAGACATGATGCAATATGCTTCAATATGTCATTTTTGGCATTGAGTGATTCCAAAATATAAGAATTTGTATATACACCATCTACCGATACAGATACAGTAGCAATGCTAGTCAACCTTGTCTTCTGCATTTGGCCACAGGTTCTCATCCACATCACATCTTATGTCATCTTGGGCAATACACCTAGGAAATAATCTTTTGTCATGCTTGGTCCATCCCTGGCAATCTTCTGCAGATATGTCCAGGCATTCAGCATTCATTGCGTCCAGGACGGACATTTGATCATGTGGATAATGGTCATAAACCTTCCACCTTGTCACGCCCTGACCATGGAGAGCCCTTGGTTCTCTATGGTGTAGTAGGTCAGGGCGTGACTAGGGGGTGATCTAGTATATCTATTTCTATGTTGGTGCTAATATGGTTCCCAATTAGAGGCAGCTGTTTATCATTGCCTCTGATTGGGAATCATATTTAAGTAGCTATTTCCCCACCTGTGTTTTGTGGGATATTGATTGTTTGTTAGTGTGTTTGGGCACTACGTCCTCACGGTCGTTGAAAGTGTTGTTATTTTGTTTTGTTAGTTTCACTTAAATAAATATGTGGAACTATACTCACGCTGCGCCTTGGTCCGCTCATTTCCAAGACCGTGACACACCTCCATGAGGAAAATAATTCCTTTATGGGGTTGATGAATGGAGGAAAAGTGACACCATCTTAGGATGGGCTGCAAACCACTCTGTGACTGCACGGGAGTGGTGAAATGCCACATTGTCCCATACAATTACAAACGTTGGCCGATGTCACTGTAACCCTTTCCTCACCTGGCACAACCCTTCCATAGAGGTCATCCAGGAATGAAATGAGACGCTCGGTGTTGTATGGTCCAATTAGCAGTTTGTGTAACAGCAATCCATCAGAGGATACTGCTGCACACATTGTGATGTTGGTACCCCTCTGGCCCGGGACATCCACTGTAGCTCTTTTTCCAATCACATTCCTTCCTCGCCGCCGTGTTTTAGCCAAGTTGAAACCAGCCTTATCCACAAAGATGAATATGTGGTGTGTTTGCCTGGCTTCAATCTCCATTACATTTTACATTTTAGTCATTTAGCAGACACTCTTATCCAGAGCGACTTACAGTAGTGAATGCATACATTTCATTAAAAAAAATTCTCCGTACTGGTCCTCCGTGGGAATCGAACCCACAACCCTGCAAACACCATGCTCTACCAACTGAGCTACACGGGACATGACTCTCTAAAATAAATCCACAAGGCAACATAACAGTGAGCCTATTACGGTAGTTTACATTATACCTAAAAACATGCCATTGTGTGCCGCTGCCCTGTTTGGTTTTGTTCAAAACCAGTTGTGTATTTTATAGTCATCTTACCTGGACATATTGGTTCCTGAGTTGCTTGACTCATTCAGAGTTCCTCTCAAAGGGGACAGTGTATAACTGCTTCATCCTGACTTGATGTTGTTTCAGGACTCTAGAAATAGTTGTTTTGCTTACATTGTGAATATTTCCAAATCCAATGTTGTCTGTCAACACTCTGTCCCGAATCTCTGAGTTTTATGCCATTGTTTCTGATGACCATATCAACGATTGCAGTTTCCTGCACAGCAGTGAAAATCCTACCTCTCCCACCTGTGGGTCCTATGCAGAAATACAAAAACAATTACACATAAGTGGGTTTGGAGGCTTTGCTCAATTTACTTCTGTAATGTGCAGTTCAGTCAGATGCCCTTTCAGAATGCACATCTTACCTGTTGTTTTACCGGAAATTTCTCACAATAGATGCCACTGTTGAGCGTTGCAGATTTGGCTGCACTCTCAGACCAGCCTCTCTCATTGATAGACCATGATTTATTACATGATCAATTATAGTAGCCCTAATCTCATCTGAGACTACAGCTCTTGATCTTCCTCTCAGTCTTCTTCCACCACGCGTACGTACTCCTCTCCCTCTCCCAGCCACTCTTCTTCCTCTGTCAGCCACTTCTCTATCTCTGGCTGGGTCCATGTTTACATTACAGTACAGCATTATTCCTAAGATGTCCCCTTTTGTATAGATGGTAATGTTATTGAAAGACAAACACCTGGGTCGCTGTTCAGCTACAATGGGAATCAGCTATAGTTGGTCTAATTGTTTTGATAGTATTTAATTTTTTAGATTTGAAATATATTTCAATACGGTATTACTGTAGAAATGTAGCATAATTGCTGTCATATTCAATTTTGTGTTATTTTAGGTTTTGAACTTAAACTTAACAGTTTTTAAAAGAGTATGTAAACATGTGCAAATTGGCCTGTAGGAACATAGAGTTTTGGTGGTGGTTGTGTCTGAGTGAGAAAATAATTCATGAAATTTGAAGTATGTAGTCATTGAATGCATTTTGTGCCAAAGCAATGAAAAATGATCCATAGTTTAGCCCACATAGACTGCTGTTGTGCTCACTGTGTGAAGAGTTCTGAAAAAGTGACCTAACTATTGAAAAATGAGTCCTAGCGATTTCATTCTGTTTTGAATGTGTTTTTAACAGTTTTGGAAACAGTGTGTTCGCATTTGAAAACATGTGCTGCAAATATATCGTTTTGCAGGTGGTGGAGTATGAATGAGAAAAGAGTTCATGGATTTCGAAGAATGGGGTCATTGAATGCATTTTGTGCGAAAGCAATGAAAAATGATTCATAGTTTGGTCCACATACACTTCTGTTTCGCTGACTGTGTGAAGAGTTTTGACAATTTGACTTCAGTTTTGACCAATGCATGTTAGCAATTGAAAAAAAACTGCAATAAACATTATTTTTTTAAATGCTGCTGAAAATCCGGTGTTTCTATTTCAAACGGTTTTATTCTATTTCAATCTTCTGTGATGTATATATAAAGTGTAATATTGGGATGCAAACTCAAAATGTAATACATATCATGACATGGTACAGGTGTCTTCTTTTGTTTAACCCCATAACCATGTGTGTGATGTGTATACTGTTGTTTCAAAGCAGATTTGTTTAAGACTACCAAGAAACACTCTGTGTGACTCTGATTTAGCCCAATGCAGGAAAAGGGATATATTAAAGTGTAGTAGATTGGTAATGAAGTACTGAAGTTGCCCTGCACAAAACCAAGGGGAAAAGTCGTTTTTGTTGTCAATCGCATAGCCTACAGTGTGGGTGTAAGAGTGGGGGGGGGGGGTCTAACTGTGCCAGAGTGGTGACGCATCTCTCCCGTTATCCAGGCAATGATCACCTGGACTCACATTGTTATTGTTACCGTCCCGGTTTGGCGGCAGTGTTGTTGTTATGTAGGCTAACATCCCATTCGACGCACAGGTTTCGGTTGTTCCTGCCCGCCTTCCCTTTCTTATAACTTTCGAGAGAGCGTTTTAAGTTGCACAACTGGACTCCTCCCACGCGCACCCGTAGCAACCCTGGTCTTCCTTCTATGTTCTGGTCAAAGCGGCTCAACGCGCGCATCCAGTCAACTATTGTAGCCCTATCCCTCATCTCTCTTCCAAAAACGGAAAAGGAAGACGATATTACATTGAAATAATGGCCACCGCTGCCGGTAAAGAAATGTCCAACTGAAACTCCTAATGATTGCGCTAGAAGTGAACAGGTAGGCTATGACGCCCGTGTGGAAACAACGGTTCGGATGCGGTTACGCGGCGCCAGGCACGAGATGGAGAGCGGCATGTCAGTCAAGAGGTGAAAACACTCTATCTTCATGCTTTAAAAGTAAAAATTATAATTTCTCTCAAATATATATATTGTTTATTCTTATTTCTTCTGTATTTTAGAAAAATATATAGATTTTTTTTATGTAAACAAAAAGTAGCAAATTGTGAGGCTCATCCCATGAAGAATGATCAAGATACAGATAAAACTGTATCTTGTATTCTGGTCGCTGTTGTGGCTTCATCTGTGCATAAACCTCAGCGCTTTGGCCTTGTTCTTATTGTTGTGTTAGAGTTATTTTTATCAGGTGTTTGTTTATAGGTTAGGATCTGCCTCAGTGAAAAGCTGACAGTGTTTTGTAGCTTGGTGGAAGATAGTGAATTTTTGGGATAGCCTTGTTAAATGGGTAAAATAGGTTCATGGTACATACTGGATGGGGTGTGTGTCAGGGAGGGATCCCGTACCTCCTCTCCAACTCCATGGACAACACAGGTGTGTGTGTGTGTGTGTGTGTGTGTGTGTGTGTCTGAAAGTGAATCTTCAACTTTGACACTGTGTCTAATGCTTCATTAATCATGCAGCTTCAGGAAAGAACTAGGCCACGCTTTTGTTGTAGTATGTGTGTATGTGTGTGTGTGTGTGTGTGTGTGTGTGTGTGTGTGTGTGTGTGTGTAAACAAATCCGGCTGATCAGATTTGAGTCTTTTCCATGGACTGCATGAGATTCTTTGAGTGCCTCGCTCTCCTGCCTAAATTATTAACGCTTCCTTAAGACACACACTCATACATACACGATGAGGACCACGCATCATGTTACTTCCTTGCTTATCTAAGGAAAAACAATAACCCAGTTAACCTATACAGACAGTTGATGATGACAAATTTGGAAAGTGGAAAGAAATGGTCTCAACTAACTTATCTAACTAACCCGTTGATTCTTTCATCTCTCTCTCTCTCTCAACCCTACACTCTTTACCGCCTTTTCCGGTTCCCTCTCTTTCTCACCCTTTTCCCCACATATTTCATTTCTGTCTCTCCCTGCCTCCCTACCATCCTCTCTCCCCCCATCTCTCTCAGATTCCTCCCTCTCTAAACGTATGGGGGGTATTCCCCACCCTCAGGCCTGGCCCTCTCTCCCCCTGCCCCACCTTGACCCCTTCCCTACAGCCACTAGGACCCATCTCCCTCCTCCTTTTCCAGTCTTCCACACTCGTCATGCTGAGCAGAGTGCTGAGCGACCACGCTTGGTCACTGTGGTCCGACCATGTGGTCACAGCACCCTCAGGAAGGTAACGGTCCAGAATGAAATGATTAATGATTACAAAGAAGTAACCAACCCTCTTTCTGGAGAGCTACTGGATCTGTAGGATTTTGTTCCATTCCTGCATTAACACACCTGATTGTCACAGGCGTCGTATGGATTGGACCAAAACGCAGCGGGAATGTGAATGCTTATTATCTTCTTTTATTAAATAAAATGAACACTGAACAAAAAGAACGACGAAAACAGTCTTGTCAGGAAACAACTACCCACAAATCCCATAGAAAAAACACCCCTACTAAATAGGACCTTCAATTAGAGGCAACGAGGAACAGCTGCCTCCAATTGAAGGTCAAAACAATAAACTAGACATAGAAATAGAAAAACTAGGAAATAGAACATAGAAATACAAAACATAGAACACAACCCAAAAACCCTGACAAAACAAAACAAACACACCCCTGCCACGTCCTGACCAAACTACAATAACAAATAACCTCTTTTACTGGTCAGGACGTGACACTGATTCATAACGGAAGAAGTTGGCTTCAATTACATTTTATTCAATTATAATGATATGGTTGGCTTCAATTACATTTTATTCAATTATAATGATATAGTTGGCTTCAATTACATTTTTTTCAATTATAATGATATGGTTGGCTTCAATTACATTTTATTCAATTATAATGATATGGTTGGCTTCAATTACATTTTATTCAATTATAATGATATGGTTGGCTTCAATTACATTTTATTCAATTATAATGATATGGTTGGCTTGACTCCCACATGTTCAGTACTTCATGGTTTCTTGATGACATCATATTTATGCCTGGTCAGGTGACATTGCTGTTGAACCGTAGGAGCGTGGTCTCGTACGAGCAGCTTCTATTGGACATCTCCGAGGCGCTAGGGTTCCCTCGCTGGCACAGGGCCAGAGTCACACGCCTCTACACACCACACGCACGAGAGGTAACTACACACACACACACACGCACACGCACACGCACACACACACGCACACGCACACGCACACGCACACACACACACACACACACAACAACAACAACACACCTCTAAATCCAGGTGTTTGTGTCTAACCCTCCAGGTGCGGGGTGTGTGTGATTTCTTCCGTGGCGAATCAGCGTTCCTGGCATTGGGAAAGTCTCGTCCAGAGCTCCGGAGTGTCGAGGAGGCCCTGGAGGAGCTGTTTCCACAACATTCCTGTTACCGCAACGACGCACTCCGGGCCTGGGAGAGGAGGTTACAACCTTCACCTGATAAAGCTGCCAAGGCCGACAGCGGATACAGCGAGGGGACAGACATACACACACACCCTGACAAGGATACACACACAAGCCTCGACACGAACACACAGACATACAGTGTTACATACACACAGGGATGCAACCTGGACACACACACACATACTCACCAAGACACACTGACACAACCCAATACACACCCAAAAACACTGACACACCACAATACACACCCAAACAGGCGCTCCACACACAAAAACAAACACCCAACTAGACAGCCCATACACCCTATTCACACACACCTCGACACGGATGCGCACACACATACACACCCTAACACGCATAATAACCAACACTCCACACACCCCTCTCACCCCGCCAATCACCTTCAGAGGGTCAAAGTGAAAGTTGCAGCCAGAGAGATTCTCTCCTCACCGATAGGTCCCTCCACCCAGGAGGAGGAGCCAGGAGAGGAGCTAGACACGCCCCCTCCTCCACTCTGCAGGAACTGTAAGCCTTCTGAAGGACCCAATCCGAGAGCAGGGAGGGCTCCACTTCCTCCCGTGACCAGGAAGCAAACAGGAAACGGACCACACAACCAGGAAGTAGAGAAAGCTCACGTCGGTCCCACCCCACTCCACACTGGACCAATCTGCAGGCTTGAGCAGGAGTCCTTCAGCCAATCAGAACCTTCAGCCTCAGCTTCTAAACAGGAAGAGGCGAGGACTAAACAGGAAGTGATATTTGACCTCCCATTTGATGGTAGTGATGTCACCCTGTCAGACATTGAGCGTTGCTATGACATTGGCCGCGTGGTCGGAGACGGGAACTTTGCTGTTGTGCACGAGTGTCATCGGCGCGACAATGGGGAAGCCTTCGCTGTGAAGATTGTGGAGCACTCAAAGCTCATTGGCCGAGAGCACATGATGCAGAATGAGCTGAGCCTTCTGGGTAGCCTGTCACACCCCCGCGTGGTTCGCCTCTTCACACACCACCACACACACACACACTCCTATCTCGTCATGGAGATGGTTGCCGGGGGCGACCTGTTTGAGGCAATCGCGGTACGTGGGAAGTTTCCGGAAGAGGAGGCAGGGCTGATGGTGTGTGACGTCAGCGAGGCTCTGAGATACATCCACAGCAAGACCATAGTACACAGAGATCTGAAACCTGAAAACCTACTGGTGAGGGAGAGGGTGTGTGTGTGTGTCTGTGTGTCTGTGCAGGTGCGTGTGTGTGTGAATACAAGCATTCCAAGCATCTATCTCTGTAACCCACTCTCTCCCTGCTGCTCTCTCCCCCTCCCTCTCTCTTCTAGGTGGAGTGCAGTAGTCATGGTGTCAGTAGGTTGAAGCTGGGTGATTTTGGTCTGGCCATGGTTGTAACAGAACCCATCTTCACTGTGTGTGGAACTCCCACCTATGTCGCCCCGGAGATCCTCTCAGAGACAGGTGACTATGTCTATCACTTTATTTCTACCTTTATCTATC
>NC_042990.1:24094563-24099563 GCF_901001165.1 Salmo trutta
CCAGCCAGCCCCGTCTCCTCACTCCGGCACCCAGCCAGCCCCATCTCCTCACTCCGGCACCCAGCCAGCCCCATCTCCTCACTCCGGCACCCAGCCAGCCCCATCTCCTCACTCCGGCACCCAGCCAGCCCCATCTCCTCACTCCGGCACCCAGCCAGCCCCATCTCCTCACTCCATCACCCAGCCAGCCCCATCTCCTCACTCCGGCACCCAGCCTGCCCCATCTCCTCACTCCGGCACCCAGCCAGCCCCATCTCCTCACTCCACCACCCAGCCAGCCCCATCTCCTCACTCCATCACCCAGCCAGCCCCATCTCCTCACTCCGGCACCCAGCCTGCCCCATCTCCTCACTCCGGCACCCAGCCAGCCCCATCTCCTCACTCCATCACCCAGCCAGCCCCATCTCCTCACTCCGGCACCCAGCCAGCCCCATCTCCTCACTCCGGCACCCAGCCAGCCCCATCTCCTCACTCCGGCACCCAGCCAGCCCCATCTCCTCACTCTCCGGCACCCAGCCAGCCCCATCTCCTCACTCCGGCACCCAGCCAGCCCCATCTCCTCACTCCGGCACCCAGCCAGCCCCATCTCCTCACTCCGGCACCCAGCCTGCCCCATCTCCTCACTCCGGCACCCAGCCAGCCCCATCTCCTCACTCCATCACCCAGCCAGCCCCATCTCCTCACTCCGGCACCCAGCCAGCCCCATCTCCTCACTCCGGCACCCAGCCAGCCCCATCTCCTCACTCCGGCACCCAGCCAGCCCCATCTCCTCACTCCGGCACCCAGCCAGCCCCATCTCCTCACTCCGGCACCCAGCCAGCCCCATCTCCTCACTCCGGCACCCAGCCAGCCCCATCTCCTCACTCCGGCACCCAGCCAGCCCCATCTCCTCACTCCGGCACCCAGCCAGCCCCATCTCCTCACTCCGGCACCCAGCCAGCCCCATCTCCTCACTCCACCACCCAGCAGGACCCATCAACCCCCCCCCAGCCCCCCAGCAGTAGCACCTCTCAACCCCCCCACCCAATTTCCCCACCCTCCATCCTATCCACAGCAACACCCAAACCCAGCTCCCACCCACCTGGCAGAACCCCTCAATCTGCCCTCCCACTCTACCCAGCCTCCCTCCCTCCACCCACCCTACCTCCCTCCCAACACCCACCCATTCCCAGCCGAATACCCACCCAGTCCCAGCACACCACACATCCACCAGCAGTGTCCCACCCCTCAACAGCAGCACCCAAGCCCCACTTCCCCTCAACCCATCCTCCTGATTGATGGGGTTCCTGAAACTTTAAACGCTTCTCCAGGAATTGAAAAGATCTGGTATTCTGCACAGACCCTGTTCAGGATTTGTGTATCTGGAACTCACCAATTGTCATACACTGATGTTCAGTTCCACTCCAATAAAATAGTCATCAACAACTTTACCATTTAGGTTGTAGTATATAGTTCAGTACATTATCTAGCATAACAGATAACTCTAATAGTTTCAATACATGTTTTTTCTGACAATGTGTCTATTACACACACTTCCCCTTTGTATTGCACTAACAATAAATAACTTTGAACTGACTTTTGATTGACGTTGTGATGTATGACAACCGATAACAACAGACCAGCCAATCAGAATCTAATATTTATTATTTATTCATTTTACCACAGAAGTATTTTAATACAGCTATTCCAGTGACATCATCAACAGTGGTCCAGGGAAGAGGGAGGAGGGTTGCATCCATAGAAATATAATGACTAGAGTGAACAAAGCCCCTCAGACCATAGAGTTAGAATTACTAGAGTGGTGGAAAGAATCATTTTCACAGTTTAACCAGCATCCCATGATCTGGTGTGGAGGCCATCTTGGATATGCTATTGGACCCAGTTTCCAGTATTATAATTAAGAAGTAAGTTGTTATACTCTTACTAAGTGGTTTAAATGAGTGTTTATCAAGTTTAAAAACAATTTACCACAGAAATAGGTAAGTTACCCCAGCCCTGAGTTATTGGAAACCAAACCCATCCTTGTTCTAATAGAGAACGATAGACAGCACTGAGACAGGTGTAAAAGACTAGCAATATCACACACAAACATCATCACACACTAATATCATATCACACACAAACGTGTCAGAAAAATAAATCATCATTATTAGAATTCTGCTTCAGTCCTCCTATTGGTCTGCTGGTCTGAAGAGAGCCCGCCCCCTGAGGCTGAACCCCACTTTCCTGCCTCCTGGGAGAGAGGAGGAGAGGGATGAAGAGGAGGAGGAAGAGGAGGGAGGTGGCTGGGTTGCAGCAGGATGCAGGGACGGCTGGCGAGAGAGAAGCTCCTTGAATACAGAGCTCATCTGTTTACTGATGTCCTGAAAGAGAGAGAGACGTTTCAGTGTCTTAGACGTACAGTATCCAGCCACATCTAGCTCCAAATTAAACATCTGCAATGCTTCAAATTGACTATTTGCACTAAATTACTTTCAATGTATTTCATTTCAGCTGTCTCAAGGGCGAGTCCCCAAAAATTACTTAATCTCCACCCACCGGCCTTTCAATAGATCCTCCATCTGTCTGTCTCTCTATGGCTCCTGCCCTCTGCCTCACACTGTCCAAGGTGTGCCTACGCTCCTGATTCCTGAGAGAGAGAGGAGAGAGTGGGGGAGGGGAGAAAGAAGAGAGGGAGAGGGAAAGAGAGAGAGGGGATAGAAAGGGAGGGAGTAAGTTTGCTGATGGAGTGTTTTTGGTACATTACAGGTGTTTGTGAGTGTGTTAGTTTGTGTGTGTGTGTGTTTGTGCGTGCATGCGTAGCATGTTGTACCCTGTGTTTTGGCGTGTCACAGGGGAGAGGGGGTTCTTTCGGACGGGACTGCCTCTGCCCTCCGCTGCCCTCTGTCTTCCAGGCAACGAAGCACTGTCACTGTTCACCCGCAGCCTGTCACACACACACACACACACACACACACACACACACACACACACACACACACACACACACACACACACACACACACACACCTTGCTTTATTAGTTCTTGATATATACAGGTAGACCCCCTCAAGCATTTGCATGTCTATGTGTGTGTGTGTGTGTGTGTGTGTGTGTGTGTGTGTGTGTGTGTGTGTGTGTGTGTGTGTGTGTGTGTGTGTGTGTGTGTGTGTGTGTGTGTGTGTACCGGGTCGTGTTCTCAGTCTGAAGCTCTTCTGAAGCCAGGTTTCCAGTGCTTCCTCCACTGACCTCATCCCTCCTCCCTCGCTCAGCTCTGAAGTAGGAGAAGAGAGAGGGAACAGGGAAAAGTAGGTGAAGAGAGAGGGAACAGGGAAAAGTAGGAGAAGAGAGAGGGAACAGGGAAAAGTAGGTGAAGAGAGAGGGAACAGGGAAAAGTAGGAGAAGAGAGAGGGAACAGGGAAAAGTAGGAGAAGAGAGGGGGAACAGGGAAAGTATATGGAGAAGAGAGAGGGGAACAGGGAAAAGTAGGAGAAGAGAGAGGGAACAGGGAAAAGTAGGAGAAGAGAGAGGGAACAGGGAAAAGTAGGAGAAGAGAGAGGGAACAGGGAAAAGTAGGAGAAGAGAGAGGGAACAGGGAAAAGTAGGAGAAGAGAGAGGGAACAGGGAAAAGTAGGAGAAGAGAGAGGGAACAGGGAAAAGTAGGAGAAGAGAGAGGGAACAGGGAAAAGTAGGAGAAGAGAGAGGGAACAGGGAAAAGTAGGAGAAGAGAGAGGGAAGGAGTAGGAAGAGCAGAGGGAACAAAAGTAGGAGAAGAGAGAGGGAACAGGGAAAAGTAGGAGAAGAGAGAGGGAACAGGGAAAAGTAGGAGAAGAGAGAGGGAACAGGGAAAGTAGGAGAAGAGAGAGGGAACAGGGAAAAGTAGGAGAAGAGAGAGGGAAACAGGGAAAAGTAGGAGAAGAGAGGGAACAGGGAAAAGTAGGAGAAGAGAGGGAACAGGGAAAAGTAGGAGAAGAGAGGGAACAGGGAAAAGTAGGAGAAGAGAGGGAACAGGTATTTCTCTAGATATAAAAAAAACGTTCTTTTGTTTACATTTTACTCACCCTTCCAACACACTGATGTATTTATGCGGTATGAGACCCCTAACTCCTCCCAGTTCCCCTCTCCACCAATCAGAAGAGGCCTTGCTGTGCAGAAGGAGTGGATCGCCCTGTTTGAAGGACAGTTCAGTAGCAGACCGCGCGGTGTAATCAAACATGGCCACCGCCTCCAACTCTACAAGAAATACAAAACTTTATTGTACATTTCTGAAGAAAGAGAGGGATGTGAGCGTGTGTGTGCATGTGTGTGTGTGTTGTGGGGGCGAAAAATTAGTATTAGCATTACTTCAAATTATAGGTATGGACAATCCTGTACTCTGGTTGTGTAAATTGCTGTTTTCACCTAACTTTGTTCCTAATCCACCACGGCTCTTGTGTTCTTGCCCCCACCCTCTGTACTCTGAAACTTGCACGTTCGGAACGAAAGTCTCTCCTTAACCTCTATTCTAAGAACAAACAGTTCTTAGTACTCACAAGAGAACACAGAGGACAGAATACTTGGCCACATCCAGTAGATATGGGTTGGTTCGACACATTGAGACAGTTGTGGTGGACT
This sequence comes from Salmo trutta, assembly GCF_901001165.1. NCBI lineage: Eukaryota > Metazoa > Chordata > Actinopteri > Salmoniformes > Salmonidae > Salmo > Salmo trutta. The sequence continues at coordinate 24,099,157 of NC_042990.1, forward strand.
GTAGGAAATGTAGCAAGGTTGGTCGGTATAAGACAAGCCCCAAATCAGAAACATTGAGCTCTCACTTGATCCAATGTTGTGACGGCTCCCTTATTAATAAGTACAATAAAGATTTTTTATCAAGTATAACCAGATTTGGTGATTGGTTATTTTTCTCCTCATTTGTTAAATCAGAATATCTACCACAGTGTGTGTGTGTGTGTGTGTGTGTGTGTGTGTGTGTGTGTGTGTGTGTGTGTGTGTGTGTGCGTGCTCACCATCCTCAATGTGGAATTGTTCAGTCTCCCCATCTCCCTCCTCTGTGATTGGTTCACTACAAACAGATACAACATCAGTCTTTTTCTCTGTTCCACAAGTAAACAATATCGTCAGTAATGCCAGCATTAAAGCCAATGCACGCTTGATCC